>NW_027107091.1:202068-206977 GCF_000696795.3 Halyomorpha halys | reverse complement strand
TGCGTCCCAGGAAGGGTACATTTAGCCTTAAAAAAACACTTCTTCATTGTAACAGCTTTTATAATTCGGAGTTTGTCCACTATTGGCGCAGTATACCATTAGGCGTTTGATTTTCAAGCTAACAGGTTCTTTTTATTCTCTTTTTTTTCCTTTCTTTATTTTACCACCCCTTCTTTTCTCCACTTTTATCCATTTTCCTTACCTACGTTATTAGTTATGTTCACTATATTATTATTGTTGTTTCCAAAAAAAAATTTTTATTTTTTCTTCTATTCATTTCTTTTGTTAAACTTGACTTATATTTTGCATCTTTATCAATTATTATTGTTACATATCTTTTCTTTCTCTCAATTTTCTTTTTCTTTCCATATTTCAATTTTTAAATTATTGATAACTAATATGTTCATACTTCTTTGCATTATATAACTTCATTTTTATTTTATTTCCTTAATTATGTTATTTTACCCACTTTTTCAATTACCTATGTCTACATTTCCCACTTCTCTCAACACTTCATTTTATTAATTCTATTCTGTAAAATTATTCATTCTATGTCATTCTGTTTATATTTTATTTTCTATTTTCTATACTTACTGTGGTTGTTATCTTGTTCTGTTCTTAGCCCTGAAGAAGGCTAGAAACTCTAGCCGAAACGTTGGCACAATTAAATAGGTTACTCCAACTTATTTGTGTTTCATTTTGACCGACCCCCCAAACATCTTCTCGTACGTCATCCACGGTCAACTATCTCTCATAATTATTTAATATTGTGTTTATTAACTTTTTTTCGTTCTACTTTTGCTCACTTATATATGGAATATATAGTTAGGGAACGTATTACGATCTTGCAAAATTTTGAATTCCAGTTTTCGACGAAAATAAATGTTTTGAGGTTTCCTGAATCCAAAAAACATAATATTGCAAAATAGACTGTGAACTGCCTAGTTATAGGAATTTTTTTAAATTATTAATTCTTATATTATTGAAAGCAATTTGTTATTGGTAACATTATAAAACTAGTAAGGAGAACAGAAAATGTAATTTTATAAGATACATTTAATTAGATACCTGATGATGGGGTCACAACCCCGAAACGTTGTTATTGGATAATTAAATAAGGAAATAATTAAAACAAGGAAGAGTACCTTTTCTTTACAAGATCTAATTATATATGAAACTCTTCCTGTGACAGCTTTTTAAATAAAACCGACCTACCAGAAGTGCCACTTATTAGAATCGATTTTTCACATTTTTTCAATATTTCCGAAAACCACTCTAACGATTTTCATTAAAATCGGCATGTAAATGCACAATAAAATCGTTTTTCATACAAGCTAGGTCTTATCCTCATCCAAATAGTCTGACAGGAATTAACGAATTTGTATTAAAATTTTCCTCAAAAGTTCCTTTAATTTTGTTTATATGAAAGAAAAATAAATAATTCTCATTTTTATCAATTATTAGAAATGAATAAATGCAAGTATTAAGGAATTTGTTGAATAAAGCAGAAAAAAGTGAAAATGGACATATCTGATTTGAACGGAAAAAATCGAGAACGCCAGAACATAATTGCATTCCGGCTTTGTTATGTTTTGTTAAAACTGTATTCTTGACAAATTTTTATTGGAACACAAAAATAATTTTTTTTTTATTAGTTATAACAAAACATCAATTCGCGATCAAGTCCCAAAACTATTTTATTATCTTTAAATTCCTACGTTATAGCCTTTCCGGCCATTTTAAGGGATCTATCAATTAAATTTTTTAATTGCATTTCATTCATTATAAATTAATCTTAAAAACATTATTAATATTTAAATTTGCTACCTTATTTACACTATCACAGCCTAGCTTATTATACCTAATCATTGGAGGCCATTATGGCAGTTTTTATCATTATCTTATTAGATAATTGGATTTTTATAATTGTCTTATTAGACAATTATCTATAAGAGTTCTTAAATTAGAAAACAACCTTCACTAATAAATTAATTTTCATCATAATTTGATAAATTACCGATTATTTTCACAGTTATTAAAATAATTAGTTTACTATTTCTATTTCACCTAATCGCTATATCATCACTACATTGAGTAACCTACCTCAACACCCCAGGTTTTCCATATCCTCATTATATTTTTAATTTTATTCCAGTTTATTTCTTCATTCATGTATTTAACAACCTATCAAATTTAATTGATAACAGAACAAAAAAAAAATTAACTTTGCATCAAACTTCAGCTATATTCTGGTTCTAATTTTTTGTTTTTTGATTTGAAATTAATTGTATAAAACTGTAAAATTCATAGGAGGAGAAGATGGTTGGGGATGTGGCCAAAATAAAACACAAATAAGTTTATGTAACTTATTTAATCGTGCGAACGTTTCGGCCAGAATGTCTAGCCTTCATCAGGGCTAAGAACAGAACAAGATAACAACCAATGAATATAGAAAATACAAACAGAATAACATAAAGTAAATAATTTCAAAGAATGGAAGTAATAAAATATAGTGATGAGATAAGTGGAAAATAAAATATATATGTAGGTAATTGAATAAGTAGGTAAAATAACACAATTAAGGAAATAAAAAAAAATGAAGTTATATAACGCAAAGAAATATGAATATATTATTTATTAATAATTTAAAAATTAAAATTATGGAAAGAAAAATAAAATTGAGAGAAAGAAAATATATGAAACCATAATAACAAAAGAAATGAATAGAGAAAAAGGTTTTTGAAAATAACAATAATAATATATGGTGAACATAACTAATAACGTGTGTAAGAAAAAATGAGAAAAGAAAGTGGGGGAAGTAAAAAAAGATAGGAAAAAAAAGATAATAAAACGAACCTGTTAGCTTGAAATCTAACCGTCAAGTGGTTTCTGCGCCGAGAACGGCCAAACTCCGAATTAAAAAATACGTTACAAGAATGACTAACTGTATAATTGATTATTTTTTTATATACAAATAACCTTTATACAACAAATAACATTTCTCTTTTGAAGGTATTATTTTCTTTATGCAAAATCAAAATTATGGTTATTTTTGGATACATGTTGTACGAATGCTGTTTTATTTAAGATAATAAAGAAGTTTGTTTGTTTTTGTTCAGATGGCGTAAAATATCATTGGTCATTAACGTCATTATATCTTACTTAATTTTTCTTAAATTTTCATCTGTTCAATGTTATATCTTTTTGAGTAAACGTTTCGATTTTAAAAACTGAAATACCAATTTCACGGTTTTGTCATCATCTGTGAGAGTTATTAAAATACACGGGCTTATCCCTAAGCTGTTGAGGTGAAATATGGGCATCCTTGGAAAATATGACAGTCAAATTGTTTGTGCAATACTGGCAGTTCGGAGGCGTTAATAAAGATAGTCTTGAGTGTAAGTGATAGAGTTTATATAATAAAGAATTGTTGAGACTAGATAGTATCTGTATAATAAAGAAATGTTGAGACTATATGAATGTTTTTGTTATAACTAATAAACAAATATATCTCAAACAAGAATTTTCATTATAAGTAATAAATTATATATACTTTTTTTGTTTATTTATATTTAGATGTATAACTTCAATGTAGCAGAAAAAATAATTTATGCGTTGACAAGATATTATAAAATGAATTATACTGCCCTGGCATTAAGCAGAACATGCGGCACTATCCACTGCAGCGGCAGTAAATACCTGCAAAGCGGCTCTCTCGCTATTCCACTTGAATTATTTAACCAGATGAGGTTAGTACCTAACGGGGTGTCCTTGTCAGTCCGCGGCTTCCTTTTTACTGTCTCAGTCGTAGAAAGACTTTAACAGGACATGTCTTCCAACTTCTTGCCTCTTTCGAGGTTTACGACTCCATCTCTGGGGAAACAGACTGCCTTAAGTAAATTGTTTCGGAATAGAATTTTAAGATCTAGAGTAAAAAAAAAAAAAATGGATCAAAAAATATTTAAAGGAAGAATTCTTTATTGTTTAAAACTTTGTTTTATTAACTTATTTGTTGATATATACGAATAGTAAATTTGATATTAGTTATACAATGACATGATACAGACATGCAGAGTATCTACCAATTGATAGAACTCTAATAACATTTTTTTAAAATAGAATATTGGGCAATCCACAGCGAAGGTGAAGATGTTTGCCTATGCATATTGGCTGACCTTTCGGGAACATTCCTAATACATCATATCTATACTAAAGGATATATACAGACGCTTTTAATAGCTACTATTAAGATATGTATATAAATAAAATAAAATTGAGAGAGAATAGAAAAATATATATATTTTTACTTGAAAACGGTATGTGACATTAATTGATGTGATAAAGAAATAAATTAATCAAATTAGTTATATATATTCGTAAATATTTGTTTTCTAGAGGTAATGAAATATTTCCGCAATATGATGGCTATTATCGTTTAACAAAGTTGTCAAATGATATGGTAATCTGGTGTCTATCAAATGCCTGCAGTCTGTCAGTATTTGTTTAACAGTTATTGGTACGTTGCACTGTCTACACGTTGGTCTAAATGTCCCTGACAGTAAGTAGTCATGGGTTAGTCGAGTGAGTCCAATCCGTAGTCTGGTCAGTATACTCCGTGTTGTCTGCATTTTTGGGTTGATGTCTTCCATGGACGTACTGTACCATAATCTAATAATATTTTCTGAGAAGATCTCGAGGCCGTCTTCCTTTCAGACGCTTAGGAGGATTATCAGGTAATGAAGAAGAAAATAGGTTAGAAACAAGTGAGTTCGGGTTGTTGGGAAATTCATCATGAAAGGATTGGTATCTGGCTCTGGCCAAATCAGCGACATAATATTTTAAAACTAAAAAAAAATTAAATTATTTCAAAATTTTTCGAGACCAGGTAATATTTATCAATTAATTAATT
>NW_027107091.1:184744-192833 GCF_000696795.3 Halyomorpha halys | reverse complement strand
CAATTATTTATAATTAATTATTATTATTACTATTATTTTGAATTAATTATCAATTTTATAAGACGTGTTTATAAAACTGATAGTTTTGTTGTGTGGCAGTGATCTTCAAAATAATTTATAATCCTCAATTTTTCTTTTTTAATAAACTTAGCAATAATAATAAGAAAGGCTTAGCGAATCCAAAGGTTCGATACCGATACTAGCAATCGTTCTCTACATACATCTATTCAGTGACGCTCCTCCAAACACGAATCTACTAAATCAGTCTTAACGTAATCCTCCCACCTAAGTTTTGGTCATAGGGACGACATTTTAGGAATACATGTCGTTCGTTACTAAGTTTTTCAATCTTACACGTCCATCTTATTCGCCGAAATGCTATAACTCCAAGCATATTCACAGAGTGGAGTTCCCTCTATTCAGTTTTGTTTAGGCTTGTAAATTCTCCCATTAATTCATCTTTTTTCGGTCCGAATATTTTACATAATACTTTATTTTGAAAAACTTTGAACAAAAAAAAGGCGCTGTTCTTCCCTTTCGCATCCGAAAAGAGCACTGGGAAGGATAGTAGTTTTGAAAATTCTGAGTTTTACGTTTTTCGGCAGAAGGCTAAGCAATTTCGAATTTGAAAAATAACATACCTTTTCCGCCTTTAACCTCACTTTTATTTCGACAATTTCGTTTTTTAACTTAAAAATACAGAATGAAAATTAATCGATAAATAATAAACACGAAAACATGAGTAGCTTGTCGAGATAAGAATCGATAGGATTGAACAAATTGGAGTGGATTATACCCAGATTGGACAAGACTTTAAGATGAGCCACCAACTGAGAGATCCCATCTGGATCGACTAAAGAGGCCCTGATTATAAAGGCTCTTCCTCCTTAGGCAGCTTTAGTCTCGCTAATTAGCTCCAAGGGAAACCGGTTTCTCGAGTCTACTTCATCAAGCACCGCTCTCACAGCCAGCTTTAGTTCAGGTATTTAGTCCTTGTTATATATTATTTATCCGACAACAAACCTTTTCAAAATGAGCTTATTTTTGTGTGTGTGTCAGAAGTCTTATAATAAAAAAAGCCATTTTTTAAAAATTATACTACATTTGAATTAATTCATCTTAGTAATGGTATTATACTATACTGTCGCAAGAATAGACAACTTATTAAATATTCCAATTGGCAGTAAAACAAAAACAAAATAAAACTGATTCATACGGAAAAAATTCTTACAAACGATTAGTAGAACCCAATAAAAAGAGTATCGAGTCTTCAAAGTATAATTAGGGGAATACAAAATTGCGATTGTTTCAAAAAGTTAAAAAAAAAATTAATTATTCATTCGTCTCTTTGAAACTACCTACAGCGCTTGAAAACCGAATAAAACATCATTTAAAGTATATTAAATTTGCTAAAATATGAATCCCAGTAGAGTTGTTTACGTTTAATAGTTTTTTAAAAAGGAACATTTCAAAAAATATTTTCCGAAAAATCAGTGGTTAGTGAATTTATTGTGTAAAATCTTGATCTCAGGAAGAACCATGAGGAGTACAGATATTTATCAGAACACAAATTAAAGCTAGTTTAATTTTCTATAAAGTAGTTTATAACGTTTTTTTCCGTAGGTATAGTATTTTTTAGGATATTTGACAAAATAAATTCACAAAATGTTAATTCCTGGTTGTTCGGATTTATTATTTTTGATCAAATATATCTCTAGAACCATTAGACGTACAGATAGTACAAGAGCCCAAGAGGAGAAAAAAGGCAGTTATCTCAGTCCAATATTTGATTACTCTAATGAAAACTATGTATAATTAATAGTCAAAACTGATGAGTCTACCAAGTATAGGTAGGGGGAATAAAAATGGCGGCTGTTTCAAAGCGATAAAAAAAACTATTTTTTCATTCGAAGCTCTATATCTTTAAAAGTAGGAACAACACAAGAAAACCTAAGAGAACGTCATTTAAAGAAGAGTAAATTTGCTAAAATATGAGCCCCAATAGAGCTATTTACGTTAAATAGATTTTGATATATAGCTTTTTAAATAGCAATACTTCTTAAGAATGTATGGGACGTACTGAAAGATCAGTAGTTAGTAAATTTATTTTGAAAAGTTTATATCTCAAAAACCATTTGACGTACAGATGTCTATTAGCACTCAAATTAAAGCTAGTTTAATAAGCTATAAAGTAGTATGATGTTTATCTTCGTAGGAGTAATAGTTTACATGAAATTTGCTAAAGTAAATTGATTTATAGTTGTTCGGACAAATTTTCATTTGCCAAATTTATAGTCTTATGTGAATATCATAAAAACTACTATCCCTACGAAGATAACTGTCATAAACTACTTTATAGTGAGTTAAATTTACTTTATTTTGAGTGTTGGCAGACATACGTGTGACTTATGCATCTAGAGATATATTTTTTCAAAAATCTAAACTTTTATATGAACAACTATAAATTAACATTTTGTGAATTTATTTTGTCAAATATCACAAAAACGACTACTCCTAGGAAGATAAATATAATTAACTATTTTGTAGTAAATTTAACTAGCTTTAATTTGAGCGCTGGCAGACATCTGTACTTCCTTACGTACGAGGCATCTGCTCTTTTAGGGCTAATATTTCAGAAAATTTACTCTTCTTTAAATAATATTCTCTTAGATTTTCTAGTGTTGTTGGTAGTTTTTAAGATATGGAGCTCCGAATGAAAAAATAATGTTTTTTTAAGGTTTTCAAACAGCCGCTATTTTTTTATTCCCCATCACTTGGCAGACTCATCAATTTTGACTAGTAATCATACCTAGTTTTCATTAAAATAATCAAAAATTGGGGTGAGATAACTGCCTTTTTTTCTTCCCGGCTCTTGTACTAGGATGTCTACTGGCACTCAATTAAAGCTAGTTGAATGTATTAAAATGTAGTTTATAACTTTTATCTTCGAAGGTGTAGTAGTTTTATGATTTTCGTCTGGAAAACTATAAATCAATTTATTTTAGCAAATATCATGAATACTAAAAGCACATTAAGCTAGCTCTAATTTGAGTCCTAATAGAGATAGGCAAAGCTCACGGTTTTTGAGACATAGATTTCTCAAAGTAAATTCTCTAACTACTGATTTTTCAGGTTATATTTTATGAAATGTTTTTTAAAAAAATGTAACTCGGGAACCATTGGACGTAAACAGCTCTATTAGGCCTCTTATTTTAAACAATGTAATCTACTTTAAATGATTTTCTCTTAGGTTTTCTATTATTGTTGGCTGTTTTAAAGATATAGAGCCCTGAATGAAAAAAAATGTTTTTTAACATTTTGAAACAGACGCCATTTTTTTATACCTCTTAACTATGTCAGACTCATCAATTTTGACTAATAACTATACATAGTTTTCATTATAGAAATCCAAGATTGAGGTGAGATAACTGACTTTCTTCCACCAGACTCTAGTACTGTTTGGTAAAATTGGAAATTAGGGAAGAAAGGAAGCTACTGCACAAACCTCCAGTCTCTAATAATAACCCTTGAATTAGTATTATATACAAATTTATTTTTTGATGAAATATTTAAATTGTATTATGAACCACCGAACTACACCACCCCCTCTTTATCCTCAACCCAACCGCTACATTCAATGCTAATAATCCACTTCGTCTATGCCGGGCTCTAAAAGGCCAATGGATATAATCCGGGCTGGCTTACGCGATTACTCCAGCAATTAATGGAGCTCCCATGCAGTAACGGTATTTAGCAAAGTGGATTAAATACTCTGTAAGCAACACCCAAAGCACAGTTCGGACTAAGACAAATTGTTGATAATGTTCTTAGGACCGTTTCGACTACTACATAAAAGACTGAGTTCGCACTCAAGATTTTAATTTTGAGGGCCCTAGCATTTTGTCAAGTTACTAAGTTTAATTTTAAAATGTGAACTTATACCTTAAAAAAAGTAGTGAATTCGACGAGAAATAGGATACTAGTGATAGGATTATTTTTTTAGAGGTTGCACTAAAAGTTACAAACTTAAATCACTGGAAGCAGTTTTGACCAATTAGTAGAAAAACATTTCTCTTAGGTTTTATATATGAATTATTAAATAAATATCCGACTTACAAATGAAGTATTGCTAGGCCGTTTATAGCCGAGGTAGTTAAGGCGTCTACTTTGTCTACTTCGTTACTGTAGCGGCGCCGGTTCGGATCTGGCCTCGAGGTTGATTTTGATTTCGTCGCGATCCCAAAAAATGAAAACTTCACTCCAACCATGGTAGTTTGGTCAATAAAAAAAGGTGCCGAAAATAGTGAGTTCAAACAAACTCAACTTTTCATATTAATATAGATATTTTATTCCAATCATGCTGATGCAAGATAATACGAGACTTCAATAGTAAAAGCACTTGGGCAACAGACAATGAACTTGGACAGACTAAAGCTCATAATTGGATCTCCCTATCTCCTTAAATCTATCCCAGGACCCCCCCCCCCAAACGTTATTCTAAGCAATACTCCTATTATTCCATACGTCAGTCAAAAATCTTAGAGTCACTTTTGATCAAAATTTATCCTAGAAACCACACCTTGCTCAAATTTCCCGCCAAGCCATAGCTACCCGAAGGAATTCAACAGAATCCTTTATCTCCTTTCACTTAAAACCCGTCAACTCTTAGTTTCCCTTCATGTTTTCACCCCACTTAGACTATGGCTGCCCAGTATATGGTGGACTCTTGGGTAATCTCATATCTGAACTTAAACGTTTTATGAATTATGCGATTTATTTTCGAGATCACCAACACGCACATACGCCATTTCAGCTCGGCCTTATACTAGGTTATGAATAACGCCGAGCTGAAGTGGCCCTACCCATTCTTCCGATGCTATTTCCTGGCTTCCTTTCTATTCCAAGTAATTAGTACTAAACGCCCCTCCTATATCATAGAAAACCTGTCCCGTTGATCTGACATCTATCCTTTACATCAATGAGCCACTGCGTTTGACAAATACTTTTTTATCTGAGCTCCCTTTCTCTGGAACTCCATTCCCTCTATCATTCGTCATGAATCAATCCTTCCCTTGTTTAAAACTCTTCTGTTTAACTATCTCGTGCTTCTCCAAACTTAACCAACATTATAATAGTATAGATAATATAAATAATTAAGTATTTATTCTTCTTTATTGTAATATTACAATTACCTGGTCCCAGATTAATAAACTTTTTTTCATTTCATTTGATTAGACACTACGGACAACAATTCCACATAAAATTATATGTGTACATATACTGTAACAATGCATTATACACTAAACTATACGCTTGTTTATTTGAATGATGCAATGTGTCCACAGGCCAGGTCCAAACTGCCGAAGCGAAGGAGAAGGGTACTGCCAGTGGAGCAGCCCCGACCGAAGAGGGGCGAAGTGAACAACCAAGTTGCTGTGGCTGCCAACAGGCGAGTGAACGCCATCAAGCACCACCCCCACCCGATATTCAAAGAGGCCTTCCCCGGGCCTAAGTTAGGTAACTATCCACAACTTGTCAATAGCCTACTCCCAATTATTAGCTCTCTACAACATTCCCATAATTAAATTTGCCATTACTTAACTATCTAATAATGCTGATTTTTATATTAATTAGACATAAGCCATACTTTCACTTTAAAAAAAAACGTATCTTGTCAAATTAATTTCTATCCGGATCATTACACTTTAGCCAATATATGTAATTCATTTCAGCAGGAAAGAACTTTGGATCCCTAAAAATTAAATACCCAAAAATAATTTTTAATAACACGCTGGTTTTGTAAGTTTTTCTCTCCTAAAAAGTAGGGAAGAGATCTGGCAGGAGTTTATTTTTTATCATTTTTTTTTTGTTACGGGGTGCGGTAATTGTGGGGTACTGCGCTAGGCTTGGGCTTGGTACTTCTGCCAATAATCAATAATACACTGGGATGAACGCCTTACTGTAGAGGCTTTTTTGTTCTGGAGTAAATTTTTATCATTTGGATATTTAATAAACTAAATGAACGCTACCGACTTATGATGGCTTCTGCACTGTCCCACCTAGAAATGTTTTTTTATTTAATATTTCTACAATTTTTTTTTTGTAATATTACACTTATAGTTCCTGAGATACATATTTCTCAAAATAAATTCACTAACTGCTGATTTTTCAGTACATTTTTTATGAAATGTTGCTTTTTAAAAAGCTATATCTCGAGAACTATTAAACGTAAATATTTCTATTAGGGCTCATATTTAAGAACATTTAGGTTACTTTAAATAATGTCCTCTTAGGTTTCCTAGTGTTGACTATCTTCATACAATTTAAATTTTCTCCTATCAAATAGGTATTACTGATAAAAATTTTCAATAAAAAAATAAATTATCTACACCACATTCTCTTAAAATAATTTTTCCTTCTTAATCTTCCAAAAGTGAATTTATCGAATTTTGATAGAAAACGGCTTATTCAGTATATTTAATATTTTGCTTCCATTTAATTTAAAAAAACATAAATATATTGTTGTTGGAAGTTAGTCCGTGTGGCGGTCTAGCTTTATTGACAAATGTGATACAAATACAAATAAGATGAATAGAAAACTAATTACTAATAGGTGCTTTCATTAATGATACAATTTAGAGAGAGGAAAACTTTATTAAAAAAAGTTGTGCTTCCAACTGTATTGGGTTGATAGACATACAACATACTGATACCTAGTTAAAAATTTTTTTTAAAATCTTATAATTTATAGGCATCGCGTAGAAAATATATAATTGCAATTTTTTTTTTTTTTTTTCTTTTTTTTTTCTATCTAAATTTTCTTTTTTTTTTTTTAAATATTTTTCCTTATTATTCTTCACTTTAATTTTTTATTTATATATAACCAAATATGTCTTTCTTCTCCCTTCCTCTTTTTAACTAACATAAAATTAAATTAAAATATAAAATATAAATGATCAAAATTTTAAATAAAATAATAATATATACACATTAAAAATCTATTCACATTAGTACTATTCAAATAAAAAAATATCAACAATTATTAGTTATAGGGAGGATATAACTACATGCATACATTCTTCTTCCCATTTAAGTTTCCCCTTTAGTGCCTGTCAGCCATAGGAGCATTCAGCCAGGAATTTAGTCGAGATATAACATCCTACGGAGTCCCCTGGGTCTTCTGCCATCTGGGACATACTCCAAGGTCTTTAGAGGATCTCTGTGGCCGTCCATCCTGATAACATGGCCGAACCACTTTAGCTGACGAGTTTCCAGGAGCTCTTTCAGTAGGGCTATCTGCAGTTCCTTGCAAATCCTTTCATTGCGAAGTCGGTTCCTCCTTGTTTTCCAATTTTCCTTCGCATAAATTTCATTTCGGTTATTCTGCTCTCCTGTCGGTCTGTTCATATCCAACTCTCCACTCCATACAAAAGTATGGGTAGATATACTGTCTTGAAGATGTGTAGCTTCACATCTTGGCCTTTTTCTCTCTTCCATATCAGTGTTACATATATGGTAGTAAACTGTATTTGCTTCGTTAATCCTGTTAGATATTTCTGCGTCTATCTTCCCAGATCCTTCTATCATTGTACCGAGGTACGTGAAGTCCGTCACCACTTCTAACTCTTTTCCATTATAGCATATGTGGATATCTTCCTTATTTCTTCCAACTTGTAGGGTCTTACTTTTGTTGTTATTTATACCCATCCCTTTTATGCAACATTCAAATACATATAATAAATATAAAATTTAATAATAGTAAGTAATATTTAATAAATGGGGTGACAGTAGCAGCGTGGTAACGTGCCTTTCTGCCAACCCAAAGATTGCGAGTTCGAGTTCCCGGCCCAATCCAGAATTTTTTCAAGCATATAATTATACAATACTCACTCACAGCCTGCCCCCGGGCATTTGTGAGGCCCGTTAGCCAATGGGTGAATCTCACAAAAATTGGCGTTGTAGTGACGAACCCACTCTATAAAAACAACGTCATGAAACGCACGATGTATTTTCTAAGTACATCGCGCGAGGCCTTGAACCTCCACGGTCTATTGCGCCAATAATAATAATAATATATAATAAATAAAAA
>NW_027107091.1:176613-184659 GCF_000696795.3 Halyomorpha halys | reverse complement strand
ATAAAAAAAATTAAAATATATATACAAAATAAATAAAATATGTCATAGATACATGCTATTCTTCCTCTGAATAATCCCTTTAACTACCCTTCTTATCTGTTATTGCACCTTACTTTTGCCACATTTACTTCACTTATCTTTCTTTTAATTTTTAGATTTGTTACTACTTCTAGTAAGTATTGTTTTACTATTCATTACTGTTGTTGTGTATTTTTGTTGTTTTTTTTATCATTCATGACTGTACCGATTATTAATTAATTTTCTATTCATCTACATTTATATTTTTTTAGCTTAATTTGTTTCTTGTTATTCAAATTGTTTTGTCATATCTTACAATGTCTGTATCTTGTTCTCATGTAACCCCGACGAAGCCCTGCGAAATGGGACCAAGCTTTAGTTACTAATGAATAGTTTTTTTTTTTTACTAGTTTGTACTCTCAATGACTGCCACAAGGACTATTTTTGTACAATTTTTATTATATGGTTAGGAATGAATGAAATCTACATACACTTGTATTACATTGACTTGAAATGAAGATTTGATCATTATTGGTTAGTATCATGCTCAGGTACAGTGAATGGGATGAACATGATTGGTCTAGCGCTGCAGGGACCTTCCATACCGGGGGTAACCCTTCCTACTTCCAGCTCAGAATCTTCCCCGAAAAAAGGTAATTTAATTTAATTATTTTTTCTCATTTACTTTCAGTGAAAAATCTGATAGGTTTAGTATTTTTTATTTTTAAAATAAATAATGTAAAATGTACATTTTAAGCCAATGCTTGGAAGTCGCTTAAGATAATGTTCATCTAGATTATTTTGGCAGCCTGTCAAAGAAGGCAGAGGGAAAGAGCGCAACTCTCAGGATCGGGGCTTACGACCCGGGATAAGATTTGACTAAATAATTTATACGGCCAAAAATGTTGTTAAAAATGTATATGGATACAAAAAAAAATTATTTCAATCTATAATAAATAAAGGAGAAAAGAGAAAATCATGAAGTTGGAAAGACTAAGCTTCACATCAGGCAATATTTACAATAAGAAGAACCTATCGTCTAACGCAAAATTACAACACGGTCATAAAACCAGTAATTTTATACGGAATGGAGACATGTCTCCCTAGCCTGGAAAAATTATTGAAAATAGAGAGAAGGATTCTGAGGAGAATCTATGGGCCCAAGAAAACACAGGAAGGCTACAGGTTAAGACCCAACCAGGAAATATACCGAAAGATAAATGACGGGAAACTGAAATAAGAATCAGAAGACAGAGATTCTACCGGCACATGATGCGAATGGACCAAAGGAGACTAAGCAAGAACTGTTTCACAGAATAATAATAATAATAATCTTTGTTTATTCTGGGATTGATCCCTTTAGAACAATTTAAAAGCGTCAAAATTAGGCTTTAGACCCTTAGAGTAAATAACAAAATATAGATGAAATCACAAAATGTCATAAAATAAAATAATACAATAAATTTAAAAAGATACAAATAAACAACAATAACAGAATATAGAAAATAATGATAAAACAAATAAAATAAAACCAACTGTCATATCATAAAACTAGATGACTTCCTATAGTAAATAAAAATATGATAAAAATTAAATACAATTAAACTAAAAAGAGATAATTTTTACTGGTGTACATATTATAATTGTAAACGAAAATCTAAGATATAAAAAACAGAAAATATATATAGCTTTTTTGAAACTTTCAATTGTTATTCTTCCGGAATTGGGTGGACAGAAGGTAGTCGAAGATACGGGATTTAAAGATTGGAAGGGTATTAGATCGACGAATAAAGGAAGGAATAGGATTCCATAGGGAAGAGGAACGGATGAGGAAAGATCTACCAAAGGCTGCGAGGATATGTGAAGCAAATGAGAGAGGAAATAAATAAGTTTCAATATATAATGGACCTAATTGAGTTCTGGGAACTTTAAATTACTTTCGGAACAACTTTGTGTTACCAAAAGAATTAAACAACATCTAATATATATAAAAATAAATATTGGCTTGTTGGTACTTTATGCGCAACCGTACCGTTCATCGGATTGTCATGGGGTTTTTTGCTAAGTGTTCAGAATTTTCCCAGGATGGTCATAGGATATTCCGATAGCTCTGTTAAAAAAAAGTTATTGACAAAATTTTACATTTTTTGTGCGTAACTCAGAAAGTATACATTTTATTTTATGGTTATTATATAACAGTATATCTCTTTCTGAAGAATAAGCAAAACGTATTACTGATCCTATTAAATGATTTACTATTCCCTCAAAATTAAAAGAAAAAACATGATGAGGATTTCAGTAAGTAGTCCAAAAAAGTCATTTTATGATAAAGCACATCATATTCGTTTACAGCGTCGTCTGAAACCTTAAAATACCATTTTTCAAAGAAATTTAAAACTATAAATTTATTATATATGTAAATAATAGACCGTATAATTTAAAATTATAGATGATGGTGAGGGTTCAAGGAGTCAAACAGTTCCTAAAGCTATCAACCTTTTCGTGTCGGTGTCCATTGTTTATATAATCGTTCAAAGCTCCTTTACTTCTTATCCAATTGTTTACGTTGATACAACTGGTAGGCAGCTGCTTATTGGCTCTTTTTACCTATATTACCATCATTTAGTTTTAATGCCGCTATAAGAGTGGAATATTGGTTTTAAAGGAAAACATTTCAAACTTTTTATCTTGTTATCTCCAGTTCTAATTTGTTTAATTAGATCCGAGTTGTGTGCCCTTTGGTTCAGGTTATAAACCATTGCCAAATTTGGTGTAGATTGGTTGAGTCGTGTTCAAATTATTTCTATTTTTTTTCTTTATATTTTTATTATATAATATTATTAAATAGATATAATAAGCAATAAGTTCCGTCTGCTTAACAAAAATAATTTTTATGTTCAAATATTTAAATTATGATTAAATACATGTTATTTATCAACAAAATCATTACTATGCCAATAAAAACGTCTGATAATATTTGTATTATTGATTATTATGAGCTATATTTCAAAAGAATTATTTATAAGTAGTAAATAATTCTTAATTTAGATTTATAAAATAAATTATAACTTTTACGTATAAAGCATATACATTTTCTTTTATAATGAAAATAATAACATTTTCTTCATATTATTTATATCAATCAACTTTTTAATATTTTTCATAATATTAAACATCTAATTGTTCAAATTCCAATGCCTCAGTTCTGTTGGTGATAACAGTTAACCCTTATCGAATGTATGTCAGCTCTCACGTGAAAACAGTACTTTTTCACTGTGGTCGTATGTCACGTGGTGGGTCACAAAGCGAAAAATGTCGAAACCCTCTGGTTTTTAGTTCTTGGACAAATTTTTGGGGGGGGGGGGTCCGTGGTGGATTTGTTTTTTGTTTGTTGGAGGCCTGTGACTGATACAATTTTAAGTTTTTGGGCAAATATATAAGAAAAGTATTTTTCCATTTATCGTAATTTTGTAAAGTTGATATGTTGCGACAGTTAACTGTCAAGGCGTATCCATATGACAGTTAAACTTGGCAGTTAAGACAACTGTTAGTCCACTTGCATTACTGGTAGTATTAACGATCACGCCAGACCCAGTCCGACAGTAAAACTGTCTTGATAATTAATGCTCTCATGATTGTAACTATCAAGTAGTCATACCATGTAGTGGCTAACACTTTTGCCGCAATAACTGACAGAGTACGGTAGTTCAAGGCATATACATGCGATTATTAAAGTAATACTTTACTTGTATTATTAACGACTACGCCTAACCCAGTGCGACATTACTGTAATTATTAAACAGTTATACCGTTTTTCAAGGCGCTTGAGCGGGTATTTTTTTATTGGAAGAATCAGAAGGATTACTTAGTTAAGTATCCGTAACAGAGCAATTGTCATCTCCAGTTATATATCACTGCCTTTTCTAAATAAATAATTATTTGAATCTCATATATGTGTAAAGTAAATAATTTATAACAAAAATTTTGTACTTAAATACTGATTTTTTTTTTCATATTTACCAGAACCACCTACAACCTAAAACGTAAAAAGAGCAAAACTTGCTCTTGCAGAATAGACTCAAACGTGCAGATTGGTGACAAAAAACCAAAACTTGCAATTTTGTGCAATATAAGATTAATGTTATTTTTATGTCTTTTTCATGATTCAAATTTTTGCCGTGGTACGAAGCCAGGGAACAAAAGATGCAATTACACGAAAAACCGGTCTCTATTTATAACTTACGTTAATTGCATTTAATTTTATGTAATGGATTTCAAATTAAAACAATTAGCTTTGGCTTTACGACTTAGTAGCCGCTTTACGAGTAGCGAGATAATAGTCTCCAACAGTAATTACAAGCTTAAGTTCCAGATTTTGGGCCTTTTATAGACTCCATAAAAATTTTTATTAATAATAAGGCTAAAATTAATTTATTCCATACTCCTTTTACAATTTCAAGTGGTGACTGTCCCACCAGATCGCGCTGCGTTCATGCTGTTTTATAAAATAGTACACTAAATAAAACTCTTTGCTGTTCCCTCAGAGCCGATGTTGAAAAAAAAAAATGAATCAAAAATTCGTATCCATTTCTGCCTCAACACTTTATTTTTCACCAGTCCAACGTTCCGGCCGTTCTAGCCATCTTCAAGGACATCTTCAATACAATTTCTTCCTCACATTAATTTAAAGTTTCTTTTGCAGGCTATTCTGCGCAGGTCATTTTCTTTATTATAAGTTAAAAGCCTATTTATTTAAAATTTAAAATCATTAACATTTAATTTTCCTCTATAAGATTATCAATAATTAATACTTGTACTAATTGTTGATAATCTTATTAATGGAGGAAAATTAAATGTTAATGATTTTAGATTTTAAATAAATAGGACAATCCTCGAAGAATGGTGTCGAAATTGGAGGATAAAGATAAATCCCAACAAATCACATTTACTCTTCGTCGTAAACCTGCCGACTGCCCTACAGTATACTTTAATAATGTGGCTCTTACTCCTGTAAAACAGATTCGTTATCTTGGACTTCATCTTGACAAACGACTAACGTAGAATCCTCACACAAGACTGAAAAGACAGGAAACTGCACGTAGATTCCGACTACTACAGCACTTACTAGACAAACGGTCTAAACTTCCAACTCATTACAAAAGACTGTATTAGAGTTGAATTTAATTACATTTATTTTATTTATATTATTTTAATTGGAATTTAGTTATTTGAAATGAAAAATATTTGTGTGTTATAATTAAGTAATAGAGACAGTTTTATAAATAAACTCCGACTATTACAGCACTTACTAGACAAACGGTCTAAATTTCCAACACATTACAAAAGACTGATCTACATGACAATAATAAGGCCCATCTGGATATACGGAGTTGAGCTTTGGGGCTCCACTAAACCTTCGAATTCCTCTCGTATCCAATCTTTACAATCCAAAATCCTTCGTAAAATCCTCAATGCTCCTTATTTTGTTACTAATTAAACCATCCATAAAGACTTAAATGTTCCTCATGTAATCGATCTAGCCCGAACCCGATATTATTCCTTCCATAATAAACTCCCTAACGACCCAAACCCACTCGTTTCTAACCTTGCTTCCTCTTCCATTCCTGGCAATCCTCCAAGGCGCCTGAAAAGAAGATGGCCTCGTGACCTTATATTGTAAACTGTTTTAGAGTTCTACTACTGGGTAGTTTCTCTACATCCTGTATCATATCATATGTCATTATGATCAAATTTACTGGTTGTATTTTTTTATACAGTTGTAAATATCAACAAATAAATAAAATAAAAAAATAAATAAATAGACTTTTAACTTATAATAAAGAAAATGACCTGGGCAGAATAGCCTGCAAAAGAAACTTTAAATTAATGTGAGGAAGAAATTGTATTGAAGATGTCCTTGAAGATGGCTAGAATGGCCGATAAAAATAAAATGTTGAGACAGAAATGGATACGAATTTTTGATTTATTTAATAAAAAAAATGAAGTTCTGTAGTCGACATACAGTGGAACTAAAAGAAAGGGATAAATTCTCGTCTTGAAAAAATCTCTCAAGATAACTGAAGTATTAAAAAGATCTCTAGAGCGTTCTATAAAGATCCCCATTAAAATGGTAAGTATCTTTTGTCCCTGGGATAAAGGTGAGGAAAACGGAACGAGCTAGAAAAATATATAGGAGTAACTGAGGAAAGAACATCAAGGGAGGTTGTACTCTTTCCTTTATCTCCAATACAGGGGCATTTCTGTCTCCATTCCTTCCCAATATCGGTACTTCCAATATCTCATACTTCAGCACTACCTTTGTCTTTGATCAATCTAAGGTCCACTTTTATTTTTAATACACTTTCCTATATATGTATATATGTGTAATTCTGAAGCAAGACAATTAACGATTGCTAAAACAATAGTTTATTAGAGTACTAAGTACTAAGTAAAATACATCAAAGTAGAAACGCTATTCTACTTACCTAAAACAATAGTGTTAAAGCCACCTCAAATTGACTATGTATTTTTCTTGGAAGGCTTTAAAAAGAACAAAAATAAACTGGTTCGGATATAAACATTTATTTGGTTAGTCAAATATTTATAAAACTTCTTTTTTTTTTTTAATATTTATTTATTGCTATTTACAACTGTACATTATATACATTTAGTAAATCTGATCTAAGTTAAATTGGAGTGTTATAGGCGTGTAGAGAAACTACTCATTGGTAGCACTCTAATGACATTTTACATTAACTGGTCTCGTGGCCATCTTCTTTTCAGGCGCCTCGGAGGATTGTCAGGAATGGAAGAGGAGGCAAGATTAGAAACTGGGGGGTTTGAGTGGTTAGAGAGTTTATAATGGAAGGAGTGATATCTGGTTGGGCTAGATTGGTTACATAGGGAACATTAAGGTCTTTATGTATGATTTTATTTGTGACAAAGTAAGGAGCATTGAGGATTTTACGAAGGATTTTGGATTCGGGAGGTATTTGATGGTTTAGTGGAGCCCCAAAGCTCAACTCCGTATGTCTTTATAAAACTTAAACGTAAAATAAACAAAAGAATTAGAAAATAATGAATACAAGTAAAAATAAAAGGCCTTTTAGATAAAAATAAAATCAGATAAATAAATTAAGAAAACGAAAGAGACAAATTTACAAAACAACAATATAAAATAAATTCTGGTCGACGAAAGTTTGATCCATTCCGATAGGTCAGAGAAAGAGGCTGCCGAGATGTGTAGGTTGCAGATCTGTAGCTAAATACATCGCTGCAATGGTCCAAGGTTGGTGCAATGGCTCATCGATAGTCCAAATATTCAAAAGTCAAGATAGCCACACTGGCACTTATTAAGGGCAGTCAGGGTCAAGTTGTTTTTATGAATTATGCGAGCCGACTAATTAGCAACAATTCACATTGCACTCAGAGGCCAGAAACTCAGAAAAGGTCAGGTTTCGGACTGTAATGGTGACTAAAACACTCAAAATGGTTCAATAAATAACATCAACCGAACGCAGACAGGGCTGGTTACACACTATCGTAGCCACTAATTAGCCGGAACTCCACTAAAAACGAAGATGGTCAGTCCGTTGCTAAGTGACGCCTTATCAACGGTTATCAGCCCTTTGCAACTGTCTCTATTACTTAATTATAACACACAAATATTTTTCATTTCAAATAACTAAATTGCAATTAAAATAATATAAATAAAATAAATGTAATTAAATTCAACTCTAATACCAATTAAACACTATCTACAATAGAATACAAATTAATTATAAAATATGGCGTTAACAAATGGAATAGAATAAAAGTCCCTTTATAAAGTTTTAATGAATCTAATAGTGAACAATTACAAGTAATTGGTTGGATCTTAACAAAGTTATAATATTAAACAAAAAGCTAATCATTTGTAAATAAAAATAAACCATTTCTTATAATATTTTTATGATAGTTCACTTCTCACCCGCTAGGAGCGCCCGAACGCATTAACAGCACAATCACCTACATTATGGATATAATTTA
>NW_027107091.1:112420-176498 GCF_000696795.3 Halyomorpha halys | reverse complement strand
TATATATTATTAACTTTTTTTTTTTACTGTTGTAGATTTATATTTTTGTGGGTGTTAAGGATCAGTCTGTTAATTTACAATACACAAAACCTGATGATATACGGCTAACTTTATTGTGTACATTTTACATGTACATATTCATTATATACTGGATAAGGTTACACATAGCAGTAAGGTAACATCTCAGTGTTGCCACCCTTAACACAGTCAATAATAACAGCCATATTTAGGCGACGTTTCGTAACTTTATTGTTTCCAGTCATGCCCTAAAATGAAAAAAACCTGTTTTTTAGAACAAATACTTTTTCCAACTAATTACTATAAAACTACAAATATATAGGCATAATTTAAGATTAATAGTATAAACATTACTTAAAATCGCCTATTTCAGTGTGTTCTACATTGTTGAGATACAACTAACTCGAGATTTGTGTATCATTCATGTTAATCTAACCTAATGTGTTAAGTTAAAAATTTAATAAACCGGGCACGAAAATTAACATCCCCTAAAAATATAAAATAATAGTTGAAAATAAAGTAGTAAATCTACTTCTATCAAATGCGTACCCACATAAACTAGTCTGTTAAATACTAAAGCAGACACAAACATTGATAGCTAACGATAGTACACAATCCCTTATACCCATACTATATGTATGTAAATTGGAGTTAACATTAAAATATATCATTGCTATTACATTAAAAATATTAAAAAAGATGAAAGATCAAAATAAAATACAAAACAAAAAGAAAATGCTCTTAAAACAACAAATACCCCCATAAACTATTTACACTATATAAAGAATAATTCTCAAATATAAACTAGTAGATAAGTAAAAACACATAAAAGTGAATATGTATGTACATAAATTTTGGCTAACTCTCAATTATTAACAAGAACTATGAGAAAACTGTTAGATTGAAAATTCATATATAATAATATTGTGATTATTAAGATAGATGATATAATGTATAATATATATGGTATTAGCAAACCCAATGCTCAAAGAAGTTATTTTGACGCGCCTTCGAATAGGCCATACGCGCCTGTTCCAAGGTCCTCTGGCCCGTGAATCTCCACCTGTATGTCAGACTTGCGGAATGCGACTTTCCGTCAATTACAATATTTCAATATAATAGTGGCCATGAATCCTGACACTTTCCCCCGTTCATTGTGTGGTCGAGGGCACATCCTAAAAGTTTAGAATTAGAAGACTGTATTTTGTGAATCCGAAAATTAAGGCAATAATGACCCATGAGTGGTTTTCTGATGCCTTAAAATAATTTAATTATTTAAAGTATCAAATAAAAAAATGTATCGAAGTATCTATAGATTTGTTATTAGTATTTATTTATTTGTTGGCATCTCTATTCAATTAACCAAACCAAACCTGTAACACTTATATTAATTTTTTTCATTTTTCGAACAACCGAGGAGTTTAAATAAAGGGAAAATAAGCTACACAGTCCCATGAATTTCTCGTTTTCTACAATAAACAGTGAGAAGAGAGTGGTTAGAAGAGCTGGAGACCGTCCTCATTCGTGAGATGGGAGGCACAGCGGGACGAGGAAGAACCCCCAGGGAGCACTGGGACGCAAGGGCTACATCAACAGAGCCCAGCTCCGCCGGAGGTGCCCTAAATACACTTGGAACAGGACAACACTCAAGGGCGAATAAATCAAATTAGCAGCCCATCCAATTCTAAGCAGCAAGGATTGCCTTGTCCCAGGGGGTTTGTTAAGGCACAGCTACTCCTGTGAATTAAAATGGGATGGAAATAGGGAGGAATTTACAACTAATGAGAGCTAGAACTAAACAAAAACAAAAATAGGAATTTAATTATTGACTGCCAGACATTTAACAAGATTTTAATATCCACATTTTTAATTTCTTAATAGTTCAATTAAAATAATCTACACTAAATCACAATGTATGCTATGAACCTGTCTTTACAAAAGGACACCAAATTCCAACGTCTGTTATTTGTATTCATAGTCAAGTTATTCTTCAATCCTGCTAAGTAAACATACATTGTTTATATACATGACCTTTCGGGCTAATAATATAAAAATATAATGCTCACAAAGAACAGACGAACATAAAAAATAAAAAGATGTTCCGGGTCGGTCAAATTAACTAAAAAAAACTAAATTATTGAATAAAAAAACTATTTATATTGAGCTAACGTTTCGCCCCACGTTGCAGGGCTTCATCAGGGCTAAAAAAGATACAAACAAGTAAAATTAAGTAATAGAATAAGATGGAAAAAAGTAAACTATGTTGTGATAAAAAAATATGTGAAAATTTATATAAAAATTAATAAAGTTAATTAAAGAAAAGAAAATCAGTTGCACGGTGAAAATCATAAATAAACAAGAAATACAATAAAGTATTGGACATGTAATGAAAAGAGAAATAAGTAGATGAAAGAGAAATAGAAAAAATTGAGTACACACTAAAATACTAAAATAAGGGAAATAGTAATCAAATTTTTATTTTTTTTATTTATTTCTTTAATGTGATTTACAACTGTACAAATAATAAATATAATAAATAAATATGAGGTATGCTTCATTTACACTTGAAATTAAGAAGGAACCAACCATTGGTGGTACTTCAAGCATTAATTTAAATTAGAAGGTCCCGCGAACCATCTTCTTTTAAGACGCCTCGGAGGATTATCAGGAATTGTTAAGGGTGAGAGATTAAGAATTAATGGGTTAGGATGGGTAAGCAGTTTGGAATGAAAAGACGCATATCTGGTTTGGGCCAAATCTGCAACGAATGGGATGTTAATGTCTGAGTTTATTTGTTACGTAATAAGGAGCATCAAGGATTTTACGTAGGATTTTGGATTGTAACAGGGAGGAATTTGATGGTTTGGTGGAGCCCCAGAGCTCAATTCCATATGTCCAAATCGGTCTGATTATCGTAGTGTATAATAATTTTTTGTAGTGAATTGAAAGTTTAGAGCGTTTGTCAAGTAAGTGTTGTAGCAATCGGAATCTACGAGCAGTTTCTTGTCGTTTTAGTCTTGTGTGTGGATTCCAAGTAAGTTTTTTGTCAAGATGGAGTCCTAAGTATCGAATCTGTTCAACAGGCGTTAGTGGAGTATTTAGAAAGGATACTGTAGGACAGGAGGGTAGAGGTTTACGACGGAGAGTAAAGGTGATCTGATGGGATTTATCAGGATTTATTTTGATTCTCCAGTTTTGAAACCATTGTTCAATGGATGTTATGTGTGTCTGTAGTGTTTGTGATGCATTAGTTGGGTCGTTGTTTACAGAAAGTATACATGTGTCATCAGCGTATGTTGTTAGCACTGTGTTAGGGTGGGTTGGGATGTCAGCTGTATAAACCATATAAGGAATGTATAATAAATTAAAAGTAAAATGAAGGACACCCACCTTTCTGAACGAAGGAGGGCCAAGGAATAGTTTGAGGCAGTTGTAAGGTATCAACAGGGCAGGGGATTTGACGGTCTACAGATGACGTTATATTTGAAAAAGAAAAAGATAACAAAATAATATTAGAAAATATGGGAATATAGTAAATAAAATTATATATTAAATGATAATATATATAATAAGAGGAAGAAAAAAATAAATTATAAAATGCAATAAAATGAAAAGAGTGGATACTATAACGATATTTTATTGAACAAAAGAAACTATACAAAAATGTTTCAATTTTTTTTTTCATCGGCTCCTGAGCCCAATGTCAAGAACCCTCGGACAGGTGTTTAATATTTTTCGAATTAGTTTCACCAAAAAATGTTTCATTGAAATCGGCGTTTTCAGGTCTGTAGCCTAATTTTTAATAACAATTTTTAAATGTTTGTCGATCTCATTAATATTCGAATAAAATAATTGCCTAAATAACTCAGAATTTGTAAACGCTCGTATCATAGATAATTCTCGCCATAAATATGATCCCGGACTACTCCTTAAAATCATAATTTGTCAATTACTTAAAAAAAAAAAAAAAGAAAATAGAAAATATTGTCTCACAAATTAAGGATATGAATGAGAAAAACATTTATAACTCTAGCCATAGGGAGAGATTAAATTTCCGACAATGCTTAGGTTAAAAACGTAGTATTTAAACAAATTTGCAATACTTTTTAAACAGATCACAACCACACAACAAGAAATATTTATACCAAACGAAAAATAAAATAACATTAAATAAATTTGACCAGAGCAATATTCTTTGGTGATTTCAATAATCAGACTGATCTAGTCCTGATAAAATTGTCTTTTCGTTTACCAAGCCAATCAATCCATCACAAACAGATCACATATTTTATTTTGTACCTTTGATAAAATTTAAATAATAATAATAGCCCGAAATATATAGTTTTTTTTTATAAATAACAAGAAGTATAAATTTTATATTGACTAGAACATTTTCACTTAGTTACATAGTTTATTATGTACAAAATATTGAAAAGAAACATAATTTCCATAAAATAAATATTTGAAATAATTATCTATGCCAATAACAAATAATATATACATTTGCTGTATACAAAGTAAAAAAAAAAAAAAACTTAAATCAGCGTCATTATGAACTTATAATTTAAATACCAAAATAAAACAGCAGCAAAAAGTATCCAATCAATTTATGTAACATCTCCTAAGAAAACTGAAAAAATTCATTTATAATTTAATAATGATCCTGAACCGAATGAACAATAACAATCTCTTTATTCTAATAATTAATTCAGTCTTATCACAAAGGCCTGTAAAATAGTGTATACATACAACAATTAATAATTATTTGATTTTTTTAGAATCTGAAGCTGCAAGCAGTAGCGGGACGAGCCTAGTCCCGAGGGTCGGAGGAGCGATGGTGGCCCCAGCACCACTCCAGCCGAGGGCGGCGACCATTGGGAATGTCAGCCTTCTCCTGCCGCTACAGGTATACAGATTCAGAACTTAATACTAGAACAATACCTAATATAATATAATAAACTTTACTATTTTATTTAAAATTACAAACTAACACGCTGTTTATCAATTTTTGCAAAGATATTGTAAAAAGAATACTTAAATTATGTACATTACTACATAGTACAAGACCACAAGAGGAGAAAAAATAAGTTATTTCACCCCAATTTCTGATTACTTAATTGAAAACTAGGTATAATTACTAGTCAAAATTGATGAGTCTGCCAAGTATAGGTAAGGGGAATAAAAAATGGCGGCTGTTTCAAAACGTTAAAAATAATTATTTTTTATTCGGAGCTCAATACCTTTACAACTACCAACAACAATAGAAAATCTAAGAGATTTCATCTTTTGGATCAGCATCATTTAAAGGAGAGTGAATTTTCTAAAATGTAAGCCCTAATTTACGTTCAATGGTTCGAGATAGCTTTTTAAAAAGTAACATTTCATAAATATGTTGTATGAAACGTACTGAAAAATTAGTAGTTAGTGAATTTATTTTGACAAATCTATATCTCAAAAACCATTGGACGTACCGATGTCTATTAGCGCTCAAATTAAAGTTAGTTTAATGAGCTATCTTTATAGTTTATGACGTTTATTTTCGTAATACTAGTTTTCATGATATTTGCTAAGTTTATATTTATATTCGAATATCATAAAAACTACTACCCCTAAGTGTCATAAACTACATTATAGTAAGTTAAATTTCCTTTATTTTGAGTGTTGGCAGACATATGTGCGTCTTATGGTTCTAGAGATATATAAGTTCAAAAATCCAACATTTTATACGAACAACTAGAAATTAACATGTTGTGAGTTTATTTTGTCAAATATCATCAAAACTACTAGTCAAACAAAGATAAACATTATGAACTATTTTATAGTAAATTTAACTAGCTTTAATTTGAGTGCTGGCTGACATCTGGACGTCACATATTTCCTGAGATATAGATTTATCATAATAAATTAACTAACTACTGATATTTCAGTACATTTTTATAAAATGTTGCTTTTTAAAAGGCTATATCTCCTGAACTATTGGGCGTAAATAGCTCTATTAGGGCTAATATTTCAGCAAATTTACTCTTCTTTAAATAATGTGCTCTTAGGTTTTCTAGTGTTGTTGTTAGTTTTTAAGATATAGAGCTCCGAATGAAAAATTAATGTTTTTTTAAGGTTTTGATACAGCCGCCACTTTTTATTCCCTCTACCTATACTTGGCAGACTCGTGAGTTTTGACTAGTAATTATACATAGTTTTCATCAAAGTAATCGAAAATTGGGGTGAGATAACTGCCTTTTTTTCCCGGCTCTTGTACTAACACCTCCCTGCGATAAACTTACTACAGGAGTCATAAGAGATGCTTCTTTTAATGTTTCGCAGTAAAATCGAAAATTTTCGTATGCTATGGCTTTGCTTTTATGATATAAAATAATACATTCACAAATATGCCGCTATTCAGGCAAAACAGCGATGTTTTTTGAAAATCAAATGGCACTCTTAAAGTAATAATAACATATTTACAATTTATTCTTGAAACGAGTTTTAAATTTTGAAACCTAAAAATAAAAAGCTAAACACTGTCGAGCGGGTTGTGTTAAGTATTCTGACTCTAATTGACGATATGGGGGTATTCTATACAATGCGTGTTAGTACAAGTTAGTTAGCTGACTAGAAGATGAATGGACATGATAAGTCTCTCGGATTTGACCGGTAGGTCCTCGAAGATCGAAAACTTCGCTCTGCAAGGTACGAGTCGGCAGTCGCGTAGGAGAATGGATATCTTTACTGGGTACGAACCGTAGGTCCTTGTAGAAAGGAAACTTCGTTCTGCAGGAGAGGAGTCTGCAATCAGGAAGAGAAGTGTATGTCGTGACTAGGGACAAGCCGCTGGTCTAACCATACAGGTAGGAGGGGATGATTCAGAAAAGGCAGAGTGAATTAATAAACAAACGATCATTTTCAAAAATAGCACAAGAACGTACTGATTAACTATTTATTATATTATCTCTACCTCCTAAGGCGGACAATTCCGTGAATAGGAAACTATCAATGAGGCCTTCTAAATGTACCCTCTTCAAGTCTCCAGGTTATTAAACCATATGGATACATACTTCCTGTAAGATCATAGCTTTCAGTGGATCAGAAGTTCTTTAGTAATCTTTATTAATTCAAATGATACATTTATGAATATTACATCTTATATATGAATGGAATATGGTCAGGCTGCGGTCAAATAAAACTCAAATAGTAAATGGCTGTACTATTTTTATTTGAGCCAATGTTTTGCCCCAAGTTGCAGGGCTTCATCAGGGCTAAAAAAGATACAAACACTTAACATAGTTACAAAAAAAAAAAAAAAAAATTAGTGGAAAATAACAGGGGTATACAGTGCTATCTTTGGAATACATAGAAGTCTAAATAACAGCAAACCTTTTGTTGTCAGATATGTCACTATTCAAGCAAAGCAGTGATATACAGATATGACAGAAGGAGGTACTAATAGGTCAAAATAAGACAGCCTAGATAGTTTTCAAGCTTAGATAAAAATTTTACCTACAATGAAAAATATAATTTACAGATAAGGCAGAATAATTTGCAACGATGACTTAATCTTATGAAGCCAAAAAATAATATATAGTATTGGAAAAGTGCTGAACTGGAAAATTCATTACATAATTTTAATTGTTAGATAGGATACGTGATGTAAAATATCATACAAAAATAATAAATTTGTAATAACAGTTCAGGTGTGAATATGTTTATGAAAAGTTATTTTTTTCGTTACTTTTTATCATTATTAGAAAAAAATAATAATGATGTTATTAATTACTGATTATTTCCAACACAAGTTGCTATGCTTTGCCTTAATATTAAGTAAATAAATCCGAATTAGATCGAAAAACAGAATGTTACCTTTCCTTGAAGAATTTAAGCTCAAGCACTTCCTATGAAGTTGTTACTGATGAGATACGGTGAAAATGTTACAATGAAACATAAAATTTAATCAGAAAAATTAAAGGTTATAAACAATAAATGAAAACGGTAATAGTAACAGATAGATAAGAGATAAAAAGAGAGAAGAAATATCATCTCTTAATTGTACTGTCTTTAATATTTCTTCTCTCATTTTATCTCTTACTATTACCATTTTCATTTATTGTTTATAGATATAGCCCTGCAACGTGGGGCGAAATGTTGGCTCAAATAAAAATAGTACACCCATTTACTATTTGAGTTTTATTTGACTGCACCCGGACCATATTCCATTCATTGATACACACAGTCAATCAACAATCTTCCAGTACATCTTATACAGTTGTCGCATTAGTGAAATAAAAGTATTTGCAAGTAATAGAACAAATATTAATATAGGGCGTTTGCCTGATCCCTATTAGTTGCTAGGTTGCATCATGCTGGGCCATAGCGGTTTTGGCGGCTGTAGAAGTTACTGCATAGACCATCAGGTAGCGGTGTGGCTACACCATTAAATGTTAATTTAATGTAATAAATATATTAACCCAAAATATAGTTGTCAATATTTTCATATGCTGTTTTACTTTTATCCTTATAAAAATAGAAACTTTTAACTGTGCATTATGTAAAATTTTAAGACTGTACAATTATGTCAATGTTTTTAAAACTTTACCTCATGCAAACATAGGTCTATCCAAAAGTATCCTAATAACTTAACTTTAGAAACATAGTTATAATATACTTACTAATTTTGGTTTCCAAAAACCTTTTTCAAACTGGATCTCAATTTTATTTTTAG
Organism: Halyomorpha halys; assembly: GCF_000696795.3. NCBI lineage: Eukaryota > Metazoa > Arthropoda > Insecta > Hemiptera > Pentatomidae > Halyomorpha > Halyomorpha halys. The sequence continues at coordinate 167,767 of NW_027107091.1, read as the reverse complement.
CCTCGATTACTGACAACCACCTCTGACGAAATGACGAAGAGAACTATAATCCAGGCCCACGGGAACTATGGATGTGGAGCAGAGGCGTCAGTCAACCCATCTTCTATAGACTAGCCGTACAAAATGAAAATGAAAAATATGAACCACTCCGAAACCAAATTTCATATTCATTTTTTTTGTTTCAGTTATAATTTTTCATATTTAAAGTAGCCAACAATTATGTGCCAAAATTAACTTTACCTTTATCTATAAAATAAAGCATATCATGTTTGTAATCTATTTGAATAAAATATATTTTGAATAATCTAACTAATAAACATACAGTTTGAATTTACTCATTATTCCATTAATGAAATAAATGAACATTATATTTTCTGTAAACATTTAATTAAAGCAAATAAAGTATATATATGTAACATTTTATATTTATTTATGTAGCAAATTTTTATGATGTAATAAGCAGACATTTGCCATATTTTTTTCATAAATAGAATGATCATAAATACGCTGCTCCATTAGTAAAAGGATGCAATATTAAACTTTATGAAATTGACTTTATTATGAGGGGGGTTCAAAAACGTATTTACTTCATGTTTATTAATCGATAGAATTGTACTTTAAAGTCACTATGGAAGGAATTATGGAAGTAAAATTCTTGACGAACAAACATCTAGTAATTGCATTTTTGAGTGCGCCAAACACAATAAAGTCAATTTCACAGTTTTGTATAGCTCCAGAGCAGTGATATGAATACAAGAAAGCACTCAATAATGAACCAACAGACATATTTGTGAAATTGTGTTTCATAAGATATATCATTAATTTTAGTTTCTCAAGAAAATCCCCAGCATAGCATTCCTAACATTATCACATAGGAATATCTTGGGATTTGTTGGGAAATGAAAATTATTGGAAAAAGTTATTATTTATCAAATATAAACCACTTACACAATCCTATCTTTAGGCAAGGTGAATATCAGGATGTCATTGGCGCATGTGAGACATAAAATAAGTGGTATCACATCCTCATTTAGTAAACGTGTGTATTTCATTTAATTTTTTTAGAAAATTCAAATTGAATAACTCACAAATTTACCAGTGCTGTGCTGAATAAGAGCTTTAACTGCTAACACTGACATCTCTAAATTTTCGATCTTTCTAAGCGAATAACCCAAGGACGATTCAAAACGATGATAGAATTACTTAATTATGTTTTTAATAATAATTTCATTGTAAACCTACCGACTACCCAACAGTATCCTTTAATAATGTTGCACTTACCCCTGTAGAACCTCGGATTACATCTGGACAAATGACTAGCTTGGAATCCTCACACAAGACTGATAAGACAGGAAACTGCCCGTCGATTCCGACTATTACAGTACTTACTACATAAACGGTCTGAACTTCCAATCCATTACAAAATACTGATTTACATGACTATAATAAGGCCTATTGGGACATACAGAGTTGAGCTTTAGGGATACACCATAGCTTCGAATTCCTCTTGTATCCAATCCTTACAATCCAAGATCCTTCGTAACATTCTCAACGCACCCTAGTTTGTCACAAATGAAATCATACATTATGATCTTAATGTTCCATATGTACCCAATATAGCCTGAACCAGATATCAATCCTTCCATTATAAATTCCTTAACCCACAAGTTTCTAACTTTGCTCCCTCTCCCATTTCTGACAATCCTCTGAGGCACCTGAAAAGAAGATGGCCTCGAGACTTTTTAATGTAGACATATTATTATAGTGCTACCAATGGGTAGTTTCTCCACGTGCCTGTATCACACCATTACAATCTTACATCAAATTTAAAGATGTATTTTTATTCAAATACAGTTGTAAATGTCAATAAATAAATAAAATAATTATTTCTGGATGAAATGAAACCAACTGAGAAAAATGCAGGGGATGATACAATAATCTATTCACTCTCATGGAGGTAATGTGAAAGAGCCTTTTGGGGGCCAGGAAAAATTTACAAGTGTTGTTGAGGTAAGTAAAGTTATGTTATTTCTATAAGAAAACCTCAAAAATTTCAGTTGTTAAGCTTATAACTTTATGAAGACAAATTGTAATAATATCTTTAAATCTCTTATTAAATAAAATCAAAAAATTTCATTCTTAATATTATAAAAATTATTAAAAAGATTGATTAATTAATATTAACAAAACATTGCTATATTAATAATATTGGAAGATATGTGTGTATACATTACAAGTAAAAAGTCACATTTTATTTGATAAATATAAATCAAAAAATATTTAATAATTATGAACAATTCTTTCGAAATACAGGATTATTAGACATTTTTATCGATTTAGAAATGCATTTTGTGGATAAATAGCATTTTTAAGAGTCTCTGGGGATCTCGAGGCGAAATTAAAACATTTGATGAATTGCTGTGTACAATTCATCTTCGGGATCCCTAGGGACACCTCTGTTTCCCGTTTTTATGCAGAGTTGAAGTGGCTTTATCCTTCCTACCGTCATAAGTATTTCCTGGCATCCTTCATCTTTCAAGTCATCCAATCCCGCTGTCCTTCATACGTCTCCGAGCTCCTATTAAAATCCTCTATTCGTTCCCGGTCTTCAGATTTATACACAAGGGCCCACTGAACCCCTGCTTTCGATAGATCGTTCATTATCAGAGCAATATCCTTGTGGAACTCCATCCCTTCCAACATCCGTCGCTCCAATACTCTCCCTTCTCTACCTTTAAATCCCGCCTGTTCAATCATTTCTTATCCATTTAGACCCCATAAAATTGTAAACATGTATGTTAGCTATTATATCATTCTTAATTATTTTTACATCTTTTTCTTTTTTATTTATTCATTTTTTTTTTTTTCTTGTTCAACTGACAAAAGTGAGAAAGTAACCTATAATTATTTTTTATAATGACTGTTTATATTTCTTTGTATTTTTTGTTTAAGTATCTCAAAGGCTCCTCAGCCCTCATCTATTGATTTCTCTGTATTATTATATATATATATATATTATTATTATAGTATTATTCTACAGAGACTCGTCCCAGAATAAATAAAGTATTATTATTATTATTAGCCAGCAGTTAATGTACCTGTTACTTATAGAGGGCAGCTTTGGTAAACATTAAGGATTCTGTTAGGTAGTTAGAACATGGAAATAGTTATATAGTTTCTTGAATAAGATGGCTGGATCATGAACATCAGATGGATTAAAAGACTGGTTGAGCTAGTTAATAGTTAACACATTCACTCCCATTGGATAGATATGTGTTAAGATAATTACAGCGTTGTGTTATGAAAATATGAACTAAACTCAACTGTTTGATAAATTGACACTATATATAAAAATGAAAATATATACATAAAAGTTTTAAAGTATAACTCAACCTATAAAGCCAAAACTTAATTACAATTTGGAACTTTCATTCAAATAACATAAATCCTTGAGTGTTTGAATTGTTTTTGTCTGGAGTTTTTATTTCTTCACAAAATATCGATTACAGATATTACAGCAGTTCGGTTTTACATTCCAAACAAGGTTTATATTACAAATCTATATATCATAAAATACAAAACCATTAAAGCAATACTCCAAATAAATAGATAATTATACAGAAAAGTTATAAGGTTACATGAGATTTAAATATAAAATACACACAACACATACAGAGAAATATAATTAGATATGTCACTAAGTTTTTTTTTGTTTTTTTTAGTTTTTCATCATATTTTGTAATTTACTGCAATAATACCCGTTATTAATTTAAATGAAATCAAGGCAGTTTATTATACATTTGTTTTTTGTTAATTTATTTTTATATATTTGAGGTATGTATCACATTTTTCTTTCTACAAAGTGCAAAAAAATAATGCCCCTTCTCATTTATTTATGAACATCTGCTTTCCTTTTTTTTTTTTCTTTTTTGTTTGTTGTATTTTCTTGGAAAACATAAATGCCAAATGCATCAATAGATTCAATTTTATTATAATTTTTCTAAGAAAATGTTAAAAATGTTTTTTGTAAAATTTTTTTGGAAGCCAACAGGGATGCCTAATGTCTAACTATTAAAGCACTTGAATAATTTATTTTTTATTAATTTTGTTAAAAAAAAAAAAAAAAAAAAAAAATTGCTCGCGAAAGATTATCGAGAGACAGGTCACTCAACTAAAGAAACTGCCTAATTTCCTGTTTTCTCCTCTTAATTACTATTTAACCAAGTGTCTAAAATACACTTCGCTCAGAATTGACAGTAATAATAATAGTTTAAAGAAAGTCAGCTAGGACAAATATAACAATTTAAAAAAAGGAAGAAGAGTACATCATAGGCGTATGGTGACTTTTTTCTATTTTTTTAATAGTTTTTTCTTAATTTTGTTTTTATTTTTAATGAATATATATATGTAAAGGTATATATACAAATTTCCCCCCTAAAAGTTTAATTATGTTATAAAAGAGCTACTTTTAAAATACTTTTTATAATTCATTAAATATCTCTTCTGATATCTTAGATCTTTGTAATTTAGTACTTAAATCACAAATTTTACATCTATTTAATCATACTTTTAAGTATATATTTTAACATTTAAATAATCATAAGAATATAATATTTAATTATTTATTTACAAATCCTCCACATTTACAAATTAATGTTCTATAAATTAGTTATGTATAAAAACAGATGACTATACATAGATAATAAAGCTTTTCCTCTAAAATAAATTATAAAAAGCAGAATTTGAAATTTAAAAAAAAAAACACGTAATTTAAAGAACTAGTTGTTCTTCAGTAAATATATATATATATAAAATCATATATACACGTTTAAATAAAACATTGTCTTAACTAATATGAGGATATTATTATTGACTGCACTTAAAGTTATCATAAATTGTTACTAATTATCACAAAATAAAAATGCTACATCAAAAGGAAAATAAAAACCTATATCCTTAATTGATAAGAGAGATACGTGGTTGCGAATTTGGAATTTAAAAATAGCAACCATAAGTTATAATATAAAGGAGTGAAGACGAAGAGACTCTTAGAGCTTGTCCTGCAAACCATTTCTTTGGTGTTCTATACTTCACAGGGTTCATTACGCTGCTAATTTTAATCTGTTGAATTAACGCTTCTTTGTGCTGAAATAATAACAACAGAATACTTTATTCAATATTAATTAACATTAAGAATATACTAAGATTCAGTAAAGCTAAGAAGCAGGTTACTACACTCGATGGATGTTCCTGTAAGAGGTTATATGTCATATTCTATTACATAAAATAGTTACAGAAATGACATTGGTATGAAATGAAGAAAAATAATACCTTATAAATGAATAAATTAAAGAAAATAATAATGACATAAATTTAATTCTGATGAGTATGCATGGTGAAAGCAGGTCTTTACCGACCTGGTTGAAGATGTGGAAGAGGACCAGGCGGCTGATTGAAGTAGAGGATATTCTGAAAAAGATGGACATTAAAACATGGTGGATGCTTGCACGGTATAGGAGAGAGTGGAGGAAGATTATAATTGAGGCTCAGATTCTTGTAGGACCGTATTGTTAATGGATAAATAAATAAAATCATGGTCAAATTTACAAGAGGGATAAGATTATTCCATTTCGTAATTGACCACACAAAACCTTAAAAATTAAAATACAAGAAAATAAATATAACATAATAAACTAAATTTTTACAATTGCTTAACCTTGAACGATGCCAGAATATCAACTCAAATAATAATAATAATAATGAAGGCCTAACAAATTCTAAGATTCGATGCCAATACCACTAAATGCTCTCTGCATACATCCATCCTTCCAGTGATGCCCTTCCAAACCCAATCCTACTAAATCAGTTTTAACGCAATCCTCCCATCTAAGCTTCAGTCTACCCCTCGGTTTAGTGTTTATTAATATGCTAGGGATCTTTAAGCCCTACAACCATCTTATAACTCATAGCTGTAACTTGAATTATGCATACCGGGTGTAGGGCCCTTAATTCAGAGTTATGTAATTTTTTTAATTCTCCTGTTAATTTATCCTTTTTCAATCTGAATATTTTGCGTAATTCTTTATTTTTGAAAACCTTAAGGTACTGTTCACCCCTTAGTGTAAGAGGCCACGTCTCGCATCCATAAAGAACAGTGGGAAGGATAATAGTTTTGTAAATTTTAATTAGTCATATTCCATTATTGTTACTATATCCATGCAACTTTCTTTACCGATCGTTGAATAATATACTTCTTCTCTTCCAATCTTTGTGCTTGCATCTCCTAATATTATTTTCATACAACTTCGCGGTAATTTATCGTAAACTCCCTCCAATTTATCATAGAATTTGCATTTAATCTCTTTATCACTATCTTCAGTCGGAGAATGTTAATCAGAGCGATTTTAAACCAACGTCCCTGAAATATTACTACCGATATCCTATCACTAAAAAATTTGACATCCCTCAATGCGGAAAGCAAATTATGCCTAATAAGAAATCCTGAATATGAACTCTAAAATTCATAATAGGCAGTCATAATCTAAAGTATAATAACATATACATAATGTAAATATAATAAAATTAAACAAATCTATCAATAATTAATAAAGTAACTTACCGAAGAATCAACGGAAGTAGTCAGTTCAGGGCCTGGCACCCCTAGCAGCATCTTCTAGAGCTCTCACTTTTAATTCCCTCTCCCTTTGTCTGTGGACATGAACCAAATGAACCATCTCTAGACACAATCTATCTCCAAGCCTGCGACACCTCAGAAAGGCGGCAGCCTAGAAATACCATTTCATATCATTTCATTCAAAACTCAATCCACCATTACCCGTCGACTTGGCTATTGTTAATTCCATCTTCTTTGTTAGAAACTTTGCACGATGATATTTTTTCTGTTTCAAAATTAAAAAAAAAAATGGACTTGAGGAATAGTGCGAATTCTATTTATAAAGTGATGTGTTATAAATGTAATGACTAAAATATACATGTTACTTTTTAATTTTTTTTTTATATTAAAGAAAAAACCTGAAGTTTTTTCCAAAATGGAAAAAATTCAATTATTTGTGGCTATTACACTTTTTCTAAAAAGTGTTAAAATCAAGCAGGATGGTAAACTACTATTATCAGAGTTTTTAATGATTCTTTAATTGTTTTTTAACTGGTGTAAGAAAATTAGTTTGAGAAGAGTTAACACTTAATTTTGGTAAAGCAAGTGTCCCATTTAAGACAATAAAAAAAATATTATTTCACCATATTTTGTAGTGAAATGTTTGAACATTAACCCTTTTACAGGCAGTAGCCATATTTATTCCACCGATATACCAGCCTCAATTTTAATTGAACTGTTTTCAATTGAAAATTCAGGCTGTTTGTTTTTATTTAATGGCATAAAACATCACTAGTCATTAACATCATTAATTTGTTATATATTTTTGCTAACATTTGTTTTATTACAATTTTAAATGATAATATACATAATAGAAGGGGAGAAGAAATATTTATAAAATAAAATAAAAAGTAATATTAAAAAAAAAAAAAAATGTCATGGATAAAAAACAGAAGAAATAAAGTTAAAATAATGGGATACAATATATGTAAGTGATTAAGAAAAACAATATACCAAATAGGTGGGGATACAGAGATCTGTAAATATATAATAGAAAATTAAAAAATAAGATACATGAATACAAATGAAAAAGGAAGGATAGTAAATATAAAAATAATTAAATATGGGGTGAGAATTTAGAGAAACAAGAATAAAAGATATGACAAGAAAGTGGGCTTCTGAAATGCAGAACAAAGAGAAAAGAAGTATTGTGAGGGTTTTATTATGTTCAAAATGTGTCGGTAGGTAAGGGAGATGCAGTCTTTATTAACTTTATGATTGATGGAATTCTCCGTTGAATTCGGAAATCCGTAAATGGATTCCGAGATAAGAAGTTTTTTATGGTTGGGGAGAGTGGCAGTTTCTTCTCCCCCTCTGTTATGTATATTATCATTTATTGTGTACCTAACTTTAATAATTTTTACATTATTATAATTTTATTTTTCATCTGTGCGATGTTATATTTATAATAGTAAATTTTTTTTTAAAAAAGAGAAATACAAATTTTATTGGTTTATCATTGTCTCTAAGGGTTTTTGAAATATTTGGGTTTAATCCTAACCTATTCAGGTGTGACATGAAAAATGGCCATTCCTGGAAGATATGGCTAATTGTCAAATTTTTGTTATAATATTGACATTTTGGAGGCGTTTATTTTAAGATAAGATAGGAGTAAGGCTCATGTGACCTATTCTCAGCCTAATCAGTACTCCGGTATTCCAGGGCAGGACGTCCTTTTTAACTATTTTTAGTTCACTCCTAGGGCTTTCGTTCCACAAAGATTGCTATCTATCTTTGATTTCCTTTTTGAGGACTTTAGTCATTCCTGATGAGGTATTTATTATATATAGGTATTTTCATTCAGGCTGATATTTAAATGAGATATACACGGTAACTACCCATTAAAGAGTAAATAATGATTTTTTTTCTCACATTCTATAAAAAGTAACTTATTACAAAAATAAATTATAAAACCTCAAATATTATATAAAACTATAAACAGTAGGATTAAAATATAACTTTAAAAAACTTGGGGAACAAATGTTTAGAAGTCGGATAAAATAATAAATAAATTATATATAATAATATGGATTAAGCCAAGTCTTATTAATTTATTTTTTTAAACATTTACAGTTTTTGAACTAAATTAATTAGGGGTTTCAAAAATAGTTAAGCAAGTGATTTAATTCAGTTTGGTAATGCTTTCACCTCATGATAATCTAGTATAAAAATTGTTAAAAAAAAAATGGATTCACAATTGCTTTGGAGTCTTTGTTAAACATCTCTAGCAAATCTTTAGTGAACCTATGTAGCTCTTGAGCTATAGACTAAATATAGTCTATGAATGTAATTTAAAACATATTAATTCCTTTAAATTATTTCTTAAACAGAACATAAATAGAAAAATAGATGGAGAAACATTGCAGAACATAATTAAGTAAACACTGGTATACCTCAAGAACTCTTCATGTTGTGCAGCGAAAGGATGCGGGTATCTTTCTCTTTCCATCAGCATTTGCCGCTGTAAATGTTCATGAGCAGCAGCCTTCCGAATTAATAAAACAATATTATTTCATGAAACTTAAAATGTAATAACAATTCTTAAAGGAAATTTGACAAAATTAAAAATTTTTAAACTTGTAAAATAAAAAATAAAGTATGAATGGAGATGATGAATAGTTAAGAAGATCTCCTTCATGCAGGCATAAATGCACTTTTCTGCTATTAATTTTGAAAATTAAATACAAAACTTAAATACAATTAAGTAGATTTGATATGGGAACTAGATATTAATCAAATCTAAATTGTTCATACACAAAAATCATTATGTAGAAAAACAAAGACAGATTAACATTTAATACAGTAATAATTTTCAGTATCAGATTGCAGAGGGTCTTGATGTTCGCATCAAAATCTATAAAACCCGAACTCTCTTGTATAAATTTTGAGTGTCACAGGGTGGGCTTGTGGTGCAGTAGCACTCGGAGCATTACCTAGAAAACGGTTAACCTTAGGAATATTACAAAATTATTTTCTCTGTCTTCTGTGTTAAATTGAAAGTTCATTGCAACCGCACTTATTTTTCTTATTTCCCTATGGATATTACACAATATGTGATAAATATTTTATTAACCTTTACCGATCCCTGACAATCAAGTTCTTTATTAATTTAAAAATTGTTAATAGATAGTAAAAAACAAATTTAAAAAAAAAGGAAATTAAAGAACATGTACCTGATGAGCCAACTGGTCAGCATAAGGCCGCGATAAGAGATCAGAAGGATGATGAAGCCCAAGGGCCTCCCTAGGAGGCAACAAACTAGGGCGGGGGTAAGCACCAGTCGTACCTAAACAATTATAAATAAACATTATAATTCAAACATTTTCAGATATCATTCTTTAGATCACTACAAATATAATTTTTATTTCTGAAAATTTTTCATTTTTTTTTTAAATTCTATCGTCATCCTCACTTCATAATTTATTGATAATTAAGATATTCTGAGAAATACTAAGTAATAATTACTGCTAATAGTCATATTTAACTATAATATACCACTTAATCATTTCATAATAAATGTATGTGGACTATGACGGTTTCTTGAAAGTTTACCTGACTTATTTATCCAGTATAACTGTTTATATCTGTTAAGACTAAAATTTTAGTCTTCATTTTGATTAAATTAAATAAATATTGTTTCTAAAAAGATGATCTGTGGCTAAAATTATTTCTTAAGGCATATACAGACCAGATAATAGAATGTTGGCAACTCATTGATGTGTCCACACAATATATTTATTGGATACAGGTCTGACATGGATACGTAGATACATGTTTTCAACAGTGTTGTGTATTAAAAAAAAACTCATTTAAATAAAATCGAAGAAACTGTTACTGCTCTTTGATCATAATAGCTGTGGATGCCCATAAAATAAAGTGGTGACAACTTGATGTCTGAAATACTTTTGAATGATGGTACTTTTGTATGATTAGAAGAAATTCTTTGTTTGATAGCTTTTTTTTTTAATTTAGTGTTTATTTTTATAGAAATTATCATAATTAGCCACACCTTAGTTAATTCTATTCTTATTACCTATTTATTTAGTTTTTTAGCTCATGTGTGTGTATCTTTTGTAACCCCGATGAAGTAATGCAATGAGGAGCGAAACATTAGCTCATAACAAATAATTTTATGGAGGCCATCTTCCTTTTATTACAACGAAATTTTATGAAGAATTTTCTTTAGAAACAATGAATTGATCATTAACATGGTTGAGTGGGTATGAAGTATAAAAAATTATAAGTATGAAAAATAACGTATCTAATGAGAATTGCAGCATTTGTTTTTGGAAAAATAGTAGACATGTTGAAGTTCACAGTACACACTAGGCAATGTTTTTCAATTGGAATGGAAAGAAAGGATAGAAGCAGCAACTGACAAGATTATTAATCATGCCGCCTGATGTTACCGTGTATTCCGCCAACTTGGTTCTAATTGGTGAGATATTAGCTGACAACACCAACATGAACACGTCAGCAATTTGTGACTGGTCTGTACTTACCTTTAGAAACACATCTTTATTCAATAACTTCAACATTTTTCTAATTTTATCTTGGACCCTAAGTTCCTAAAATTTGATTTACCTGGTAAGGAGAATGGCGAGGGCGGACCCGGAGGCTGCTGGGGAGTTGAGGACGCAGATGGCTGCGGCTGAGTAGGAGGTTGAGCCTGGCCTGGATGGAGGTGGAGGTGGGTGTGGGCATGGGTGTGAGCATGAGTGTGTGCGTGGTATTCTGGGGATATCCCCGCCATCTGTAGCCTCACCATAGGATCTGTGGCCAGGGCGAGCCTCTCCTCGGCACTGCTACCTGATCCAACACCTGCCCCTCCACTTCCACTACTGCTACCTCCGCCACCAGCCCCCGTCATCGTCGCTAGAATTCATTGAATGAATGCAATGAATAACAATATTAACAAGTATGACAGCCTGAAAAACCATTTTTCCTTACAATGTTTTGTTTTAGACTGTAAGATAAGCATTAAATAGTAACTCTATTCAGTTCATACTGAGCAAGGGTCCAGTAATCTGTCTGTTCAAACATGACTAAAACATATTGCACATTATGGGGAAATATACTGACGTCCAACCTCGAATATTGCAAGGTTATGAGAAGACAGTGAAGAAAATAATAAGTTTTGTTAGCTAATCCTTCTTTTTACAAGAATTGAAGAGATTATTCAATTTTAAGAAAAATAACAATTCTTTGAAAAAGAGTTGAAATTTTTTTTTAAATACATGAATCGACGAAAAATGTAAGATATTTAAAACAGTAAGTTTCATATAGCGCTGTAATCCTATGTTTTATATTTTTCTGGTTGGATTCTCGAACCTGGAAACCATGACCCACCTCAAACTGGTCAACTTTTTTCAGGGGTAATAATCTTAACACCTGAATTTGCTTCAGTTAGCTCTTGAGGATATTCAATCTGGTGATTGGGCAATTAGCAGCTTATGTATCATTCTGCGCTGTACGTAGAAATGCCCTCATGAACAATTTCAAAAATATAGGCCCTATCCGCGGTCCATTTTAAGCCTCAGCTGCTTTCAAATCTACCATCTGATCAATTTCCTTACTTAGCTCATTCAGTTTTGTCCTCAAAACTTTCTTAGGCCTTCATATTAGGTGGTTGTAGATATACTAAGGACTTTTTTAATCCCTTTATCCTGCTTTCTATGGAATCATCCAAAGACCAGAGCTTATTTCTAAACTTCATAAAGATTATAAAACTTGTACCTGTTTCTAGAGATTTCATAAATTCCAGAAATAAAAAATCACAACTTTGGTAAAATGCTGCTTAATTAAAACTACAATATCAAAAAGTTAAAAAAAAAAAAATTATTAATTTCACCATTGCTATTTTAGATATTCTTTTAGTATTCCTAATGAAGGAGGATGATGAAAAAAAAAAAGTTTTTATCTTATTGCCACAAATAATAAAGCAATTTAAATGGCACTCGATGTGTATATTATTATTTAACAACCAAAAATAAAAATATTTGTAAGTACCTAGCCTTTCCAAACGATCTCTCTCTAAGTGAGAGAGGGGTGGAGGTTGGCCAGGAGCTCCAGGAGATGGGTATAAACCAAACTGGTGAAGAGGGCCACCTGGTCCAGCCCACCTGAAAAAAAAATTAATAAATATAGCCTCAAAGTACCATTTTTTATTTATTTATTGTAATTTACAACTATACAAAAAAAATACAATAAGTAAATATGTGGTATGTTTCAAACACTTGAAAATCTTAGAAAGGAACCACGCAATGATGGTATAAATTACCATTTAAAACTACAAAATTGATTCGTTATTTCTAATTAATGAAGACCATAAACACAACGAATATCTTTCCAGTTATAATTTTCCTAGATATTCAGTAAATTTTAGCAAAACATTTCAGTATTTTTTTTTTTTAATTTTAAGGAATAAAATATTTTTTTTTTATATTTTAATAAATTTATTAATTATTATTTATATAGAAAGTCTCTAAGAGAGAAGTCATTTAACGATCAGAGCCAATGTAAATGGCAGAGAATAGGTATTCACCATTTTAAATAAATAATAAATAATAATATGAAGAAAATAGTCAAATTATTGAAGGAGAAAAATTATACATGTTTCCAAGAAGTTAATTGCCTAGATACGGAAGGCTCTGCAATGTTTGTAGACATTCCCTCAATAATACTCAAAAGGAATGATCAGGGGTTAGGTTTTCTATGGAAGGGGTTAGGTTCAGAAGTAGAGGAACCATTTCTCTTGCAAAAAGTAATTTTTCAGGGGAACTGGGTATTGAGAGGGGCAATTCAGAGCACAGTGGAAACCATTATTTTGGACTCACTAGGAATATTAGACCATAGTATTGTACTGGGTATTGTCAACTCTAGGCGACGAAGAGGGAAAAACAAAATGAATTTAACTGGTTATTGAGAACTAATTATCTCTAATTCCTTTTAATATTGTATATTGGACTGCCTGTATGCTGCGTATTAGCAACTTAACACAACTGAGTAACCAGCAGCAAAACTTTTTCGATTTTCTCCCATAATTCATAAAAATACAAACCAGAAAACATTTTTTAGGGAACAATTTAGGTGGTTAGAGCACACTGTAGAAGAAATAATGCCTGAATGGTCAAGAATATCAGCCACAAGAAACATTTATTTAAGCAGAGAAGATAGACCAGGGTGGTAAACTAAACAAAGAATTATTTATTTGTGCCAACGTTTCGACCTGAATTTCAGGTCATCAGTTTAGCCAGAACCTCTGCTGAAGCTACCAGAAATTCAGGTTGGAACATCGGCACGAATAAATAAAGTAGTTTGTTTATTTGCTTACTGCACCCCCTGACCATCATCTTCTCCACTTATTAATCTACGGTCAATAATCTACATCTCATTATGAAACATTTATTTTTAAAGAATCCCCCCTCACTACAAATGTTATTGTTAGGAATTTAGGTAATTAAAATTTGAAAGATCTTTAAAGTTAATAACATTGTGGCAACCTTTTAATTTTAAAACATAATTATATCTCCTCAATTATTTGTACATTCCTACCTATCACAAACAATTGATATATAGGCAACATGCAGAATAAACAAAATAACAATAATATTTATATTTCCTGTAAGTAGGAGGTTTTCATAAAACTAAGTACTACCAGGGCATTCAAAAAGTCCTGTCGTTTTTCGTTTGTTCGTTGTTTATTTTGATTCTAGAGTGTTTGCTAATTAATTCCGTTCAATACAACTTTTATCTATGTAAACACAAATGTTTATACTTTATGAATAGGAGGCTAAGGAGGATTAATTTAATGCAGTCACCATCCAACTGTCTAGTTAAAATGATTCCAGTTGAAACTCAAATTCGGTCGATTTTGCTCTATGAGTTTAAACTTGGCTCAAAAGCTGCCGAAACTGCTAGAAAAATATGCTCCGTGTTTGGGGAAGATGTGCTGTCTGAGCGGAAGGCACAATTTTGGTGTTCAAAATTTCGTGGAGGTGACGAGACACTAGAAGACGAGGCACGCTCAGGTCGACCAACTGTAGTTGATAAGGAGGACGTTCGAAGAGTAGTAGAGTTGGATCCGCGTCAAAGTTGTTCAGAGATAGCCTCTCAACTTAATATCTCAGCCACCACTGCCTGGAATTACCTTAAAGAACTGGGAAAAGTGAAAAAACTGGATAAATGGATTCCTCATAAGCTTTCAGATGCCAATATGCTTGTTCGCTTGACAACTGCATCTTCGTTAACTTCCCGCTTGAAAGTCGAACCCTTTTTGAATCGAATCATCACCTGTGATGAGAAATGGGTGTTGTACAACAACTTCAGACGATCATATCAGTGGTTGTCGGCAGATGAGAAACCTAAACAATTTCCAAAACCAGATCTCCATCCAAAGAAAGTTTTGCTCATTGTTTTCTGGACAGCCAAAGGTATAGTGCATTTTGAGATTCTGAATAAAGGGCAAACCATCACTGCAGAAGTATACTGCAATATACTGGACCATTGCCAATCCAAGCTTAAGACTTTTGATCCCTACTTAGTCAACAGAAGAAGACCTTTGCTTCTTCAAGACAACGCTCGACCACACACCGCCAAATTGACCAGGGAAAAATTGACAGAAATAGGCTGGGAAGTTTTGCCTCACCCACCATATTCCCCTGACCTGTCACCCACTGATTATCACCTATTCAGAGATCTCGACAACAATCTGAGACAAAAATGTTTTCAAGACCGTGACAACCTAATTCACGAACTGACCACTTATTTTTGCAGTAAAAATCAACAGTTTTTTAAGGAAGGAATTTGGGCTTTACCATCTCGTTGGGAGAAGGTTACCGACTGTAACGGTGGATATTTTGATGAATAAAGGTGATTATTTGAAAATATTTATTTATTTATAATTTCCCCCAAAAAAACGACAGGACTTTTTGAATGACCTGGTACTTTCTTACGTTAACTCCCAATCCACCTCTAACATTTCTTCAAGTTCTTCATAACATTCTGACATAGATGTCATTAAAGCACAGCATAGGGTTAAGGTACTGCCGTACTTTATGCATCAGCCTGCTTGCTTGGATAGTTTGATAAACACAAAAGTATCAACAGATACAAATTAATGAATGTAAATTTAACACAGTTTTGTACTGTGTTTTATTGTCAGTCATAAATGGTATACACAAGTCCTTGTGTAATGATTTGAATGAGATGTAAAAGGGACTGAATGATCGATCGGAGGAATTTTGATTGAAAGATCTGAATGACCTAAAAGTGGAATTTTTTTTGGAGCTAAGTAGTTGTTATGGTTGTAATTTTAGAGATAGGGATTTAGATCCGGAAATATCTCTTTGGATAAGGGATGGTGGAGGGAAGATAGAAAAGGTGGGAGACAGAGAGGAAGTACATTGTAAACAGGGATGAGTTTGTGAGTATGCAGGTGAGTAAAAAAAGGTTCGATATGGATTTATACTGTTGTCAGGCATCGCCTCACTGACTCCTAGAGGAAAACAGGACAGCATCCCAAATCACTGATAATAAGCTTCTTGAGGCGGTGATACATGGCAAGAACTACATAGAAAGCCTCCAAGTGGTTTGGATTACAAGTTAAATTTTTATTATTACTACATTAAACTCATTACTGTACATTAGGTTTATGATTGTTGATCATGACTACAATAAATTTAATAGGTTTTCTTTATTGTATTAAATTATTTATTTCATTATTATTTTGTTTACATTCTGCAATAACATATCAGGTTAATAGTCAACTCATTGTTGTATATAAGTTGGTTTGTTCTCAATTTGCTGTCTACTTTAAGCAAGAGTTGGAATATACCTTAACATTACAACTTTATATTACACCTGTTTTTTTTCTCTTCTATATCTTCTCTCTATGTTTTGTTTACTATATATTTTTCTTTATTTAATGATAATTTAATTTTCTTTATGGGCAGAAATTCTAGGTTTTATGTTTATTTTGTTTAGCTGTAAAGGTTTTGCCGAATGTTAGGCAAGTGTTATAGGAGGGAAATTTTAGTTTACAGAGGTAGGTTGACCACACCCAAACTCTACCGTTAGTTTGGGTGCAACCAACCTTTTTATTTACATTTATATTATTTTATTGTTTAAAGTAAGTTATTTTGGCTTTTCAATTCATTTATATAATAATGTGGTGTCCCTAAGGAGCATTTTAGACAATATTTTCCTTTTGTTTCTTAGGAACATTTTATTTTATTATTATGAACCCATCCCTTTTTCACTGAGTATGGGAACATAAATGTTTAACATTATAGTCCAAGAGCCCAAGAGGAGAAAAAATCAGTTATTTCACACCAATTTTCGACTACTTTAATGAAAACTATGTATAATTGCTAATCAACAATGATGTTTCTGCCAACCATAGTTAGGGAGAATAAAAAATGCTAGCTGTTTCAAAAAGTTAAAAAAAAAAAATAATAAAGCTCCATATCTTTAAAACTACCTACAACATTAAAAAACCTAATATAACATCATTTAAAGTAGAGTAAATTTGCCAAAATATAAGCCGCAATAGAGCAGTTTATGTTCAATAATTCCTGAGATACATGTTTTAAAAAATAACATTTCATAACGACAAATCAGAAGTTAGAGGGTGCGGTCAAAGAGAAACACAAAGTTGTAAGTTGTATTAACATATATTAAAAAAAAATTTTAATTAAAATTTTTTTTTTCTATTCATTTCTTATGGTATACTTTACTTATATTTTGCCTCTTTATGAATTATTATTGTTACATATATTTTCTTCCTCTCAATTTTCTTTTTCTTTTCATATTTCAATTTTTAAATTATTAATAACTAATATGATGTTCATACTTGTTTGCAATATATAGCTTCATTTTTATTTCATTTCCTTAATTATGTTATTTTATCCACTTTTTCAATTACCTATGTATACATTTTATTTCCCGCTTCTCTCATCACTTCATTTTATTAATTCTATTTTGTAAAATTATTCATTTTATGTTATTCTGTTTATACTTTTTTATTTTGATTGTTATATTGTTCTGTTTTTAGCCCTGAAGAAGGCTAGAAACTCTATCCAAAATGTTGTCACAATAAAATAGGTTAATACAACTTATTTGTGTTTCTCTTTGACTGCACCCCCACCCATCTCCTCCTCGTACGTCATCCACGGTCAACAATCTCTCATAATTCAGAAGTTAGAGACTTTATTTAAGGAAAACTAAATCCCAGAAATCACTAGACACACAGATGTGTCTGACATTACAGATGTTTATTAGCACTCAAATTAAAGCTATTTTAATGTACCATAAAGGTAGTTTAAAATGTTTATCTTTGTAGGAGTAGTAGTTTTAATGATATTTTATGAAATTCACAAAATGTTGAGCTCTAGCTGTTATGACAAAATTTCATATGCAAAATTCATATTTATTTATAAATATCATAAAAACTACAACTCCTATAAAGATAAACGTCATAAACAACTTTAAAGTACACTCAACTAGCTTTAACGTGCTCCCAGGCATCTTTAACATCTAATGATTCTTGAGACATATTTTACTATAATAAATAGTAAATTTACTCTACTTTAAATGATGTTTTATTAAGTTTTTTAATGTTGTAGGTAGTTTTAAAGATATGGAGCTATGAATGAAAAATTATTTTTTTTTTAACATTTTGGACCAGCTGCAATTTTTTATTCCCCCTACCTATCATTGGTTGACTCATCAATTTTGAGTAGTACTAGTTATGTAGTTTTAGTTAGTAGGTGTCACAGCTCCTCCACAGTGTTAGTTAATTTACACACAGCTCATACATAAAAATAAACTCAATCTATATCAAATTATTTAAATTTTGATATTAATTGCTCATTTTCAAAAAGATAATAAGACATAAAATAAAAACTGTGTTAGGAAGTATTAGACATAAAACAAAAAATAAATCAATTATATGCTATAAAAAATAAACAAACAAAAAATTAAATTAGAGCAGATAGCTTTAGAACAAACAGCAGGGTGGTGTAAGCGACGATTGAAAAATCGTAAAATAATCAATCTAAGCTAGATAAATAATTACTTACAAAGTGCTGTTAAACAGAAAAATTAAATCAAAAAATGCACAGCAGAGTTAAATTATTATTTTATAACTATCAAAAGAAACAGAAGTAACTTTTAGCAAAATTAGAAAGAATAGATGATGAAAAGGAAATGCTCAGTTCATAAAGGGTAATGAATAACAAAAGCAATGAGAAAATTAAGTAATAAAAATCGACTAATGAAGGAAAGCTAGAAGAGTGCCAGAAATTAATATTAAAATATATATATACTAAATACTGAACTTCAAGATTCTAATTTTTTGTTAATAATATAAGAAGTCACAATTTAAATAATCATGGAACAAGCTCATTCAAGCACTGGTAATTGTTATGCAAAACTCTAAGCAACTTAGTACAATTTTTTTCTTTATAAATAATTGTTTTCTATTTTCTTTTAAAATCATTAGAAAAAAGAATTTAAAAAAAAAAATTATAATAATAGCTCGGTAAAAATTATTAAACTGGAAGCATTTATTGATATTTAAAAAAAAAAATTTAAAAAGAAAAATCAAAAGTGAAGCTACCTCCTATGCATGTCTATCCAATGGGAGTCGAGAGTGTTGGGGAGTCGTGAGGCAGAAGTACTCTTCATGAGCTCTTCCTTGAGACGGTCGTTCAGTTCACGCTCTCTCAGCTCACGGATCTCCCGCTCACGCTTCTCTCGCTCAAACTGCTCCAGCTCAAGTCTGGAGAGTACAATGTCAATCAACACCGTCAATAAATACATGTAAAGCACAATCCGTTTGTGTCTTTTGCGATCAATTTTACTTATAGATAATTTAATGGAATTAAACTGGATCCTTAATTGTTATAGTTAATTAGTTTTTCTTTTTATTTAGCTTTAAAAGGCACTCTGTTTTCATAAATCACAAGAATAGAAAAGAAATAGGAGAAAATAGAGTTTAAAAAATTTAAAGATAGAAATTAGTCCTCAATCCATCTCACATGAATCAGATATCCCTCCCTTCCCAAAAACAAAATAAGAATAAAATAAAAATAAACAAATAAAAAATAGGGAAAGCTAAATGCTCTAATAAAAATAATCAATAAATAAAACAAGTTATAAATTCAACATAAATAATTTTTTTTTTTACATTAATATATTAAGAAACAAAGGAATCAAACAGAAAACTTTACGATGGTTAAAATTTAACTAAAATGAAACAAATTATAAAATAAATTTACAACAAAAAATCAGACATTGAAACTTACATTAAAACTAAGAACATTAAAAATAATTTAAACATATAAATATAATAATGATGATGTTAGTAACAAAAAATCTGAACGAAGAAATTTTTCCTGAGTTAATTTTAATGCGGTCAGATCTTAAAGTGTAATAAACTTTCAGGTCTCAGATAGAAACGCAATATATAAAAATTTGAATAAATAAGAAAATTACAATTTTTCATCATAGTCATACATATGAATACAGTACTAATTACAAATTTAAAATGTTTATAAGAAAAAGTTACCAATTTACTGAAACTCTGCCAGACTTACTTACACTCCTTTCTGTTATAAGTACAAGCCTTTCTGAAGGTTATCTTTGTCACTAATTATAACTTTCCCTATCTTCATTATAGATTAATTTTATATTATATCAGGCCACCTCTCTGATTCTTCTTATAAATCCTAACTTGATATTTATTTATTCATATATAGCAGGGTTGGCCAACAAGTCGATCGCAATCGACCGGGAGTTCAATTTTGATCAATTGTTGATCGTTCGCAACGTCTGTGGTGGAATCCTGTGTATCATGAACTTTTAAGCCGATTGTAGAAGACAAAACTTTCTAGCAATAGTTTATCGCATTCTGTGGATTTGCAAAGGTCATAAGTTCCTAGAATCCTGACAACCTGACACTGCCTAAACAGCACAATATATTTTGACTTACGAGTTACACTAGTCACCGGACGCAATGCATGAACTCATTATTATTATCTTAGTCAGAATGTATACCTAATTATAATTCCTTGGTTAGAGACATGCAAACTCAGTCTTCCCATTAATGTTAAGGCAACTAAGTAACGTATATCATGTAACGCATACGTCATGTAAATCGCGACACACTTTTAAGATAAAAAGTATATCTTATAAACTGAAAAGTTGGCCACCCCTGATATATAGCCTTGTTCTTATCATATTTCTCAAAATTAATTATTAGGTTCCTTATCTCACTATCTTGGTTACTTTCCTATAAAATTTACTTTCCTATTATTTTGTGTTCTTATTCAGTTAGATATATTTTTTCAGCCACCCTCCCAACTAAGAAATTTTGTTTTTCGAAATCTTGATGCCTAGACTCATCAAATTATAGAAAATATTAATTCTTACTTTCACTTACCTATATATGTAATATATAGGAAGGGAAAGTATAATGATCGAGCAAAATTTCGAAGCCTTCATCAGGGCTTAGAACATAAAACAAGCTAACAACCAATAAATAAAAGGATATATAGAATAATGAGAAAATAACTAATATTATGGATACATAAATAGTGTTAAAAGACATAAAAAGTTCAAGTACTAAAACAAGTTAATTAAGTAAAGAATATGAATAAATTATTTACTATTACTATTGAATATTAATTAATATTATTATAATATTTTATAGTCTTGCTTAACTTTGTGTTTTGTTTCTTTATTCTAGTATTACACTTATATATTTCATTAATTACATATATTTATTTCTCTTTTTTCCATAACTTTAATTTAAAATTATTATTTAATTAAATATTCATATTTCTTTGTTTCTTTTGTATTATATATCTTTATATTTTTATTTCCTTAATCCTGTTATTTTACTTACATATTTAATTACCTATATATAAGTTTTATTTCTCAATCCTTTCATCAGTTTATTTTTAATAAATTTCATTTTGTACATATATTTACTAACTATATTAGATAAAGATCTTCTTATAATACTTAAACTATTCATGTCTGTTAACACTATTTATGCTCCATAATGTTAGTTATTTTCTAATTATTCTATATATCATTTTATTCACTGGTTATTATCTAGTTGTTTGTTTTAAACCCTGATGAAGGCTATAAATTCTGGCCGAAATGTTGGCACTAATATTTAAGTTTTTATTTATTTGTGTTCTTCACTGACCGCACCCCCAACCATCTTCTCCTCATTTATTAATTTTGTTTATTTAAAACAAAAAATAACCAGTTCCCGTTGCTGGTAATAAGAAACAATGAATAAATATATAATATTACACAATTTTATGAACAACTAAAGGTGAAAAAATATATCCAATTAGAATGGGAAAAGCCTAGATTACATCACAGCTTTGTTATCTTTTGTTAAATTGTTGGATCCTATAAAATGTAAAGTTTATACTCATTATTAGCACCTTGAGAAATCATAAAATATGGATTTTAGTAGCAACAGAAAAATAAAAAACAATTTGTTCATAATTTTCGTCTTCTCTGGTCTTCAGTTTTTTTTTTAAACCACAAATACAGCGTTAACTTCAACAAGAACCCACTAATCTATACGAAACTAGGGGACTGCAGCAATTTTTTTTTTAGTATCCAATTCCCTAGGACCCATTCATCCTTCCTTCTCTACTGAAGAAATGGTTTAGTGACACAAATCAAATTTATTTATCATCACATTGATAAGAGACCAGATGAAAGAAAAAATAATAAGGTAGGTATTTTTGTCTATACATTTTTGATTACTTGATCTTGTTCCTAAAATGATTTTGAGAAGCACCTAAGAACTTTTCAAATTTTTCCATGGTTTACAGCTTGATTTTCCTTAACTGAATAAAAAAAAAATCAGTCCTAATTTTCTTATTTATGGCAACTAGACTTCCAACATATACTTCATTACTTAAACGACCCAACTATTATTTGTGATCATGTACCTATTTTTTTGTTGTATGACCAAGGACAGGATTTCCCAAAAAAGGGTAGAAGCCCTAGTAACTTCCTCATCCTCCAGCCCTCAAGTATAGATATGGATTAAAATTTCACCAGACCATTTTTGCCATTAAATAATTACATTTAAATCTACTGAATAAATAGCACTCCGATTACATACGTATGTTTTATTTCCTGAATTTTTATTCATTTTTCATCATAATTTTTTTATTTACCAATTAAAACACAGGTGTAACCACTTTTCAGCGAAAATTTCAGTTATTGAAATTTTTTTCCTTAGATTTATGCAGACATTTTTGATCTAACAGATCAGCTAAAATTTTTAAAATCATAACACTATCAAGGTATGATTTAAAGTGCACCCAACCATAGATTAAAGTAATAAAATAGGGATATTCATGATCTTTAGTTTACATGTTAAAGCGTGTTAAATGGAAAAACTTATGTAAAAATGGAGAAATATTTCCTTCTTTTATGTTAAAACTATATAAAATATAAAATGGTTGAGAGTCTGTTAAATGAGGTCATGCAACAGACCAGCTAAGCTTGTCACCATTTTGTTTATTGTGTTAGGTTACTTGCTCATAGTTTGTGTTGGGTGTTTTTAAAACGAATAAAGCAAAGCATGGAAATACTAATAATGTTAAGACAGTTGTCAATTACCAAATCTTGTTTCCCTTCCTTACAAGTTAGAATATCAACAAGACATTCAGTGCCCCCAACATCCACTTTTCACTCACTTTAGGCATGTTGTAATAAATTAATTTAATCAAAACTTAGAATTAAACAATAACATGAAGTTTTGGACGGAGGTTATAAAACAAGTTGCTCAGAAAATCCACTAGGAGCTCTCATACATTTAAGATTTAACATGACTTTAAATAGGACTGCTCACAATTCTAAACTTATAATATTTAACATGGTAAAACATTTTACATTTAACACAACATTATGAATACCCCTAATATATGATGGAAGTCAAGTTCCCACACAATTTAATTAGATTGAAACGAGACCACATCAAATCTGATATGAAGATACAAAATCGGTTCAGTATTTTAATTAAATACCACTCTTTCGGTTAACACAAAACTGGTTTGATTTTTACTAAATTGGTATGAACTTTTTTATACTATTATTCGTCCAAAAGGTTATCAAAATTTCTGGTGCTAACACAGAACTTTTGGTATTATAACTTACCTTTCTCTTGCACCAGCTGAGGCGTACATTTGGTAATGAAGCATGGGGTCAATGCACTGAGGAGGAAGACCCAGGGCAGCTGATCTCTGGAGAGTTACAGGAGAAAAACCGCCATGAGGCCTTGCGTATTCACTACAAATAAAGACCAGAAATATCAGTAGAATAAAACATTTTAAATGTAACATCTATTTTTATTCGAAGACGATAGTTGACCGAATGAAGCAGAATGTAGGAAGATAGTTCAGGTGGCAGTCAGTAAGGGTATCAAAATAGTAAAAGAACACTATTTCTTATTAACCAACGTTTTGCCCACTTTGCAGGGCTTTGTCAGGGCTAAATGAATAAAACAAGATACAAACATTTCAGATTATTGATTTCTTTACAAAAAATGTCAGTTACAACAAAATAAATGTTATAAAAATAATAGGAAGATAGTCCAGGTATCAAAACACAATATATCTCATATATTTACTTACTACGATATTAGCCACGAGATTAGATGTTTACCTATGTATATATTATAAAAAAATCTTACATTTCCTAAGGGTTAGTGAAAGAAGTGAGGAAAGTTTCTGCCTAACGTTCCGTTTCTCAACCGCCTCAGTTGTCATCTTTGTTTCAATGTGACGGATACTTCCCTCTATGTTTATTTATTATTTTTATTAATATTTTACTATACCTCAACTATGCCATATTTACTTCACCTATCTGTTATACCTTTTACACTTACCTCTTTAGCATACTTACAACTATTTCTAACGAGTATTTTTCAACAATTTATTAGTCTAGATCTGTACTTATAACTTCATCACACCTGACTGTATTTATTAGTAATTAGTTTCTAGTCCACATACATGTATACTTCCTTATATTATTATTATTTATTTTTTATTATTTATTATTCATGGTTTATATACTTAAAAATTGTTTTGAAATGTTTTTTATTTTAATGTTCTGTCAATTCTATAATGTTTGTATCTATTTTTTTCATTGAACACGGTCTGCAGGAGAGAATTTTTTTTTCATTATATTGTTTAATTTTAAAAACTTGTTTACTATGGAAATCACCCCATTCACCCAAATAAGATGATTGTACACTGTTTGTGCAGCTCTCTCCTCAGAATATTTTTATTACAAGAAGCGGATTAAACACCATGTGTGCAATATAAAATTATATATTGAATATTTTAAATATCTCGGCCTTGACAAAAAATTTTGTAATGTTTACTCAAATATTTAATGTCCAATTTATACCAAAACCATGGCTATGATTGATCCTAGTTCATTATCAGCATCACCAAATCATCATAATTTAATGAAACAAATGTCTAGGAGTCACTCACTAAATATATCAACATAAATTCAATCCAATAATACTGAGCATAGTATATATAGAAAACGTGTCGATATTATTGTTACAATCTATTTTGGTTAGTAGTTGACTAAGTGAGACCCTTAAGTAAAATAGTGAATAGATTCAGATGTACAATGATGTTTCTCACAACAGTGTCACCATCATTTAATGATATTATGAAATATAATTTAAAAAAAAGTTAGTATATTGAGCTCAAATTATTCCAAAACACTCACAGGATATTACTTTTGAACTCTAAATTGTTACAAAATAATCACAAGATCTCATTGAATAATTTGAGCCATCAAACTTGAAAATCAGTTGAGCCTTTAGCTCAAAATTCATTACAAACCTGCAAGTGCGCAGGTTATGAGATATTCCTAAACACAATACCTTTCTTTTGTCTTCACCTTAGCCAGGTAAAAACATTGCAATAATTATGTTTACAAGCAGACGTTGATTACTTTTGCTTAAATTTTCTTCCCCTTTTTTCTTTTTTGAAGTTTCATAAATTCTATTATTATTATTTTTTTTTTTTTTAATTCATTCTATTATGCAATTTCTTACATCCTAAACTGAGTTTATGATTAATTTCTTTTCCAAAATATTTTGATGAAAACTACAAAGAAAAAAAAATGACAATGTTCACACCTCAATTGCCTCAGAGAAGGAGAGTCTGGATAATTGGTTCGAGGATTAAATCTGTCATAAGGAGATGAGAGAGGTTCGAGAGATCCTCTTGACGGAGGTTTTGATGTTTCAGGCTTTTCAGGCGTAGCTATTTTCCTCTGAAACCAAGAAGTAATTTTTATTACCACAAAGGTTGATAAATAATTACGATATGAGTAAATCAATTACAGTATTAACCAGCAAAGGCTTCAGAGCATTACAGAAATTGTTTTTATAATAATTAAGATCTCATCTTCAAGGAACTGTATCTACGATAATATACAAATTAAACTACAAAAGAAAAATTACTTTTGAGATCAGAATAATGGATTAGTATTCAGATCCAGTTAATTATGAAAAATATTTATATCACAAATATTTAAAAACAGTGAAAACAGCTTAAAAGTCAAATCGTAATTAAATGACATTGTAGAGACTAATTCAAAGATTTCTTTTTGTTATAAAATTTTCATAAAAAGAAGGAAGAATAAAAATTTATTTTGTAATTTTCACATTACTTACAGCTTGTACTTTTTCTCTCTCTTCCCTTTCCTTCTCAGCTTGCTTGCGTAGTCTTTCTTCTCTTTTCCTAGCTAGTTTAGATTCAGGAACAGGTTTGAATGTTAAATCAGTCCTACAGCAGGAATTGAAATCGCCACGATTCCAATGGCGTAAAAATCTAAAATAAAAATACAAAAGTTTTTGATTATTTGATAGAAACAATTGAAGTCAAGTTATCAATTCAAGTCAAGATAAGATGACGTTAAGAAGACATTAAATCAAGCCCCACAGACATTTTTAACTTAAATTGAATGTGAATAATCACTAGAATCCTATTATTAATAAATAATTTGTTTAATTTACATAGTTTAGTTAATGTTGGATTTATATTGGAACTGCTGACATACGTAATGAAGTATATACCTAAAACAAATTGTTCAATCGATATAAAAAAACATTCATAATACAAAGAGCTAAAAATAACTAAAACAAAGTCATATACTTAGTTGCACAGGCAACAGTTTTCGTACTTACAGTCCTTTGCAAACATATAGACCGAACATATAAAATTGTAGTATTTATAAAATTTAAAAGCATAGCACAATAATGTTTTCAGACTTCTTTTTGTCTTATTAGATTGACAAGAAGCTTTAAATGGCCTTTAAATAGTTTAATAATTTATGAACATCAGATTTTGTAAAGAAAGCTTGTTTATGCTGTGAATAAGTATAAACTCAATGTTTCTTTTTTCTATTGTCAGGTGAATTGATGGATAGATTGACCACCTCAGTTTTCTTCCTACTGTTGAAGAGAGATTATATTGTTCGTTTTTTATACTGTATACCTTTGTGTGAATTAGTATTTTTTTTTTAAATAATGCCACATTGAACTCAACTCATAGAAATTGAGTAGGAAATGATAATGGACCTCAGAAGAGGTGGTTTGTGAGATCAACTGCTCCCCAGGTGTAATAAAAAACTTTTTAAATTTCCATCCAAACAATTATGGGAAAAAGAAAAGAGATGAAAGACCTACAAATTTGTCTAATCATGTGAAACGAGTGGTTTTGAGAGAAGTGGTGAGGAAATGGATAATTGAATAAAATTTTGTAAGGTTATGAGAAAAACAGCTCAAAAAACATCATTTGCTGCAACGACTGCAGTTTGCTAAATAATATGTTCAAGGTAGCAAAAAATGGTCAAGAATTATTTTTAGCTATAAAAA
The DNA here is from genome assembly GCF_000696795.3 of Halyomorpha halys. Lineage (NCBI taxonomy): Eukaryota > Metazoa > Arthropoda > Insecta > Hemiptera > Pentatomidae > Halyomorpha > Halyomorpha halys. The sequence goes on along the minus strand of NW_027107091.1, from coordinate 140,147 downwards.
AAAAAATTAACATTGATGGTCCATATGGTTTTAATTACTACCAGTGTGATCTTAGAAAAAGGAAAATTCACAATTGGGGTGGTGGAGTAATGGTAGTGCTGCTTTTTCCAGCAAAATGAATGTTCTAAATATAAATTTTTTTTATGAAGCTGTTAAAGAAACAGTGAGTGTGACAAATAATCTGTGCCTATCTTGAATAGTGGTATATCTTACACTATGCCAACTTTACAGAACTGGCATATAAATATTTATAAAATGCAATTAATTTTCAATGCAGTAAAAAAAAAATGCTTTGCGGCTTCATCCAAAATTTATGAAAATGTTTGAGCCAATTTTGAGACAAACATCTCAAGTAATAATAAAGATGACAAATAATTTTGTCATATTGCGTTCATTATTTTCCGTATTTCTTGAACTTTATTTTTTTCTTGTTTCCATTATTTCCCTTCTTTTAGTGTGTACTATATTTTTATATTTCTCTTTTATCTACTTTTTTATTTTTTATAATTTCTGTTTTTATTAATAATCTAATACATTTTGTAATTCTTGTTTAAAAATACTTTTCAATGTACATCTTATTTTTACTTTCTTTAATTTACTTTGCTCATTTTTATATAAATTGTCACATATTTTAAATAATTTTTAGCCACACCTTAGTTTACTTTTATTTCATGTTATCTATTTTCTTACTTGGTAACATTATTTTAGTTGCTTGTATCTTTTTTTAGCACTGACAAAGCCCTGCAAAATGGGGAACGTTGGCTCATATAAATATTTTCAATTCAGTGTACTGCATTGAAAATGGTTAATAATCTAGTTTGTTTAAAACCAGCTCAATCCAAAATTTAGCTTTAAATTTCCAGAAACCTAAAATTATTAAAGTAGTGAAACAACCCTGAAATAATCATGGACGTTAGTAGTTCTTTCAATACAAGTAAAAAAAAATTCTAAAAACTTATCAGCATGTCAATGTGAATTTTTTTTCGTTTTTCTGAAAATACTCTAAATGTGGATGGAAAATATTCTAAAATGGAGCTGGTTTTGAAGCTACATGCCACAAATATATTATTATAAAGTGAAGAATATTTTTCACATTGGTGCTTTCGAATAAATGAGATTTTTTAGCTTTTCCTGTAACAGCTTATTTTAGTTTGTACTGATGAGTTGCCGTAACTCAAAATTCTTTCTTTGCTGAACTTGTGTCCTACTGCCTTATTTTCAAATTCAAAAGTGAGTGAATGAATTGGTAATCATTTCTGATTAAGCCCTAAATCATCTTTTATGTAAATCTATTCAAAATATGTAAATCTACATTGACTGTGAGGTAGCCAGGAGATTTACAATCATTAATGGGAGCTACTTTTATTTTTAGCAAGCCAAAATAAGAATCTATAAGACACTCATGAGGTCAATACTCAGTTAACCCCAACCAAAGCTCTAGAAACATCCTCCTCAGATTTGAAAGGAGGATTCTCCGACACACATTTGAAAATGCCCAGTAAATACCATAATATTGAATTATTTATGATTTCACCAATGAGCTCAGTGCTGAGTTACCTTAATAACTTTTGTATGCATAACTCTGTCTCCTCTCTCCGCTGAAGCCCATCAAAACTGAAATTTACAATGTCGGATTCAATACTATCTTCTCATCTGTATTTATGTCTACTCCAATCATGTTTAAACGTTGGTTCAGTATTGATTACCATTACGGTGATTTGTAAGCTTTAATCTTTTGAGCACAACATTACTAGTCTCCAGTTGATACTATCACATAATTATATTTACTTGGTGCATTTATTTCAACATTTTTTAGCCATCTTATTCCTAAGAACTTTTAAAATAAAAGTTCAAATTATCAAATTATTCCAAAGATTTTATTATTAAACAATCCAATCAAATATCATGTTTTTAAATAAGAGAAAATATAATTCTTAAACATATTGTCGTGTGTTACCCAGGCCAAGAAATGAACCACAAAGAACAAAAACAAAAACATTTTTTTTTATTGCAAAGGAACAAAAAACTCACAACACTTACTAAAAGTAATAAAAAACTACTCGAGGTTAGTTTTTTATTACTTTTAGTAAGTGTTGTGAGTTTTTTGTTCCTTTGCAATAAAAAAAATGTTTTTGTTTCTGTTCTTTGTGGTTCATTTCTTGGCCCGGGTAACACACGACAATATGTTTAAGAATTATATTTTCTCTTATTTAAAAACATGATATTTGATTGGATTGTTTAATAATAAAATCTTTGGAATAAGTTGATAATTTGAACTTTTATTTTAAAAGTAATAAAAAACTAACCTCGAATTACTCTTCTTTTTTTTACATACTGTCCAAAAACATCTGTTTTAATTCATCAATAATTTCAATTTTAATCAATCGACTAGGTAACATCATTACAATATAATTGTTTTTTAAGAGTAACTATATGAGTGTGATGTGTCTTTACTGTAAGTGGCCATATAAGAAACTTAATACTTAGCCAAGGATCAACTGGAGAGCCTCCTAGGACACACGCAGCCTCTGTAAACTAGGGACGTAACCCTTAATGTATGATTCTGACCTCATCACCATCTTTGTGATCAATTGTACTTCTTTATCAATAATTGAGACCAAAATTTGTCATTAGTTTTTTTTTTTTTTTTAGAGGTTACTATAGAAGTAAAACAATTTCTTAAAATATAAATAGAATTGTAAATTAAATAATTGATGAAAAAATATATATATAAATAGTATATAGACACAATAGTATTAATAGAAAGAATTTGAAAATAGAATTACACTTACATTGCACTTTGAGATCTATGACACTCGGTGTCTTCGATTTTAGGCTCTGGACTTGGCCCACGAGGCACATGATGGGGAGGAGAAGGTACTTCTTCATCATCACCATTCCCTCCAGCCTCGTCACTTGAAACTGTAATCGGTTCTGATTTCAGTAAATCAGAGGACCCTGTATAGCCGGGAGGTGTACCTAGTAATTTAATTATAAAATTAGCATGAAATAAAGAAAAAAAAATTAAAGAGTATAATACACAACTTTTTATGAAGCTCATAACAATTAATATAATAATTATGAGAGACAGTTGACCGTGGATGACATATGAGGAGAAGATGGTTGGGGGTGCGGTCAAAGAGTAACACAAATAACTTGTATTAACCTATTTTATTGTGCTAACGTTTCGGCTAGAGTTTCTAGCCTTCTTCAGGGCTAAAAACAGAACAAGATAACAACCAAAGTAAGTATAGAAAATAAAAAAGAAAGTATAAACATAATAACATGAAATGAATAATTTTACAAAATATAATTAATAAAATGAAGTGATGAGAGAAGCAGGAAATAAAATGTATACATAGGTAATTGAAAAAGTGGGTAAAATAACATAATTAAGGAAATTAAATAAAAATGAAGTTATATAATGCAAAGAAGTATGAACGTATTAGTATTAGTTATTAATAATTTAAAAATTGAAATATGGAAAGAAAAAGAAAATTGAGAGGAAGAAAATATATGTAACAATAATAATTGATAAAGAGGCAATATATAAATAAAGTATACCATAAGAAATGAAGAGAAAAAAATAAAAATAAAAATTTTTTTTTTTTTAAACACCAATAATAATATAGTGAACATAACTTATAACGTGGGTAAGGAAAATGGAGAAAAGAAGGGGTGATAAAATAAAGAAAGGGGAAAGAATAAAACGAACCTGTTAGCTGGAAAATCAAACGCCTAATGGATATTGCGCCAATGACGGCCAAACTCTGAATTAAAAAATTTTTCATACTGTTCAAAATGTTCATACTTCTTTGCATTTTATAACTTCATTTTTATTTCATTTCTTTAATTATGTTATTTAACCCACTTTTTCAATTACCTATGTATACACTTTATTTCCTGCTTCTCTCATCACTTCATTTTATTAATTATATTTTGTAAAATTATTCATTTTATGTTATTCTGTTTATACTTTCTTTTTTATTTTCTATACTTACTGTGGTTGTTATCTTGTTCTGTTTTTAGCCCTGAAGAAGGCTAGAAACTCTAGCCGAAACGTTGGCACAATAAAATAGGTTAATACAACTTGTGTTTCTCTTTGACCGCACCCCCAACCATCTTCTCCTCGTAATTAATATTATAAAATCAAAAACTATCAGATATTTACTAAGACCCTAAACTTAGCAGGATTATTAATTCACTAATTGATGTGGTTTCTAGACTATTTCACGAGATTATTATAAACTGCTCAAAAATAAACTAAAAAATCATTAGAGGTTTTCTTAAAGTTTCCCTTAAGAAAAATCGACCTATAAGGATCAGACTTTAAGAGCGAACAGGGCTCAAGGGAAGCTGGACATGAGAAGACAACAGATATATTTAGCCTGAGAGTGGTAGAAGGTGGCGCAAAAAAGTACAAAACTCCCGGAGGCAGAGAAAAGTCAATATTTTATAATTTATTATCTTTTGGAAAAACAGAACAATTTTTTTCAAAGTCAAATTTAGTTGTCTTCTTCTTCTTCCTAAAGCAGCAGAACTGATGCAAATTAAACCATCATTACAGAAGATTATATACATTAAAAACAGTAACTAACAGTTGAACTGTAAAATCTATATGTTGGTGGTGTAATGTCCACATGAAATTAAAAAAGATGGCATAGTTGTCTAAAAACCTAGAATTAAAAATGAAGGACAAGAAAACATTTAATATTTAGTGTGATTTATGTTGTAAACTGTGAGATAAAGATAAACAACAGAAAATTGGAAGATAGAATGAAATACAAAGCAAAATAGTAAATTGGATGATAAATAATAATTAATACGGGATGATCATTGTAAGGCAGTGCAAAAGAGCTGAAAATCTAGGAGACTGTGGAAATATCGATGTTTTATTATTTATTATCTATTAGAAAACAGAACAATCTTTTTTAAAGTCAAATTTATTTCATATTTTGAATATCTGTAATCCTATTAATTATCCCTTTTTTTTTGTTACGCACATCAAGTCTATCGTACATATAATGTATACCGTCGATACAATGTATGGGAAAAAAAGGTCTACTTGCAATGAAAACTTTACTCAGTTTTTTTTTTTTTTTTTAATTACGATTAACTTCAACCTAACAATCAATAATCCTGAAATCTACTATAAAAAATCCATCGCGTTCAACAATTAATAATAACATACAATCTCCATCACAGCAAAATAAATATTTAAGTAATATTTCACTTTTAAAATCTTCTTCCAATATAATAAATATTTATTTCAAAAATAGTTAGATAATATAAAATGGTTATTTTGCTTTCAATAATGACCAATAATAACTAATGCCAAATTTCCTTTGCTACACTTTACAGATGCTATTATTTTAAAAAGTCTTATCTTGACGACTACTTTACTCAGCATAACTGATAAATGCTCATTATTATTATTGCACACACGATTTGAAATTGGTCTCGAATGGGTTAACTGACCTAAACAGAAACAAACTAAATAAAACAAAATAAACTATAAAGAAATACACTAATTTTCTTTTCTCAAACATAGAATATTAGCAACTCTGGTTAAACTGAATACATGGGGATGTCTTTACATTAATTTTTTAATAAGACTTTGTTCAAAAAATTATAAAGTTTAATAAATAATATTAATTACCATGTGATGAAGGTAAAGAGGACTGTATAGCCGCAGCTTGGGCATGGGCTCTTAAGGCTTCTAAAGAATTCTGCGGGGCCAAGGCAAGAGGATGATGAAGAGAACTGCTTCCGAAGAGACTGGTATGGCCCTTGCGATCGCTACTACTGCTACTGCTTCGACCCAAATTAGCACCTGAAAAAAAATATACACTATGAAATAAAATAGTGATAACTAACACTTCAATGAATACTATCATAAATGAATAAGTGATACAAAAAAAAGGGAAAAAAAATTGATTCCTAGAGGCAGATATCAATGTGATAAAAATAAATAAATAAAATTTTAAAAAATAGGCAGTATAGTACAAATTCTTCATTAATTCAAACTTTCTATTCGTGATACATTCATTCTGAACGCAAGTAATATTAAAATAAAAAATTGGAGAAAACGAAGGTAATAGATGGGAGTGATTTCAAATAAATACTAAATCTAGGAAATGACAAGCATAATTTCAAACTAATTTTCAGCCCTTCATTCACTTTAAACAGCACCTCTGCCTAAGTCATCAAGATGAAGGGCTGAAATTCAGGTTGAAACTATGCATGTAACTTTATGTCATCTCCTAGATTTAGTATTTATTTGAAATCACTCCCATAAATAACTTTTGCTTATTTGTGTATCGTTGATATCCATCTATCTTTGCTATCAATTCACCCCCCTCACCATCTTCAGAGATAAATTCATTTTTAATAGTCAAATTTAATTTTTTTTAATAATACTTGTAGAAAATGATTTTTTTATCCTCTCCCATTCTCTCAATGTAACTGCCTTTAATGTTATAATCATCTTAAAAAAGGTGAAAATTAAAAGATGTTTTTATGTCAACAAGGCAAAAAAATAAAAATAAAATAAATAATAGATATATAAGATATGTGAAATAGAAAGCAAGAATTTTCAAGATAAGTCTCTTTTGAGTGAATCATATGATGGAATGAAATATATTGATTGAGGCCTTAGAACTATTAACCAAAGAAATCAATTTCCTTTTGATTAAAAAAAGAAAATAACAAATCTTAATTATTTAAATCAATTCTCGAATCTGTGGGAGGTATTTGTGAGGCAACATCTACATTACCTCCAGGGATGATGAGGGAAGAAGGAGATAGCCTCTCACCGCTTGCATTCTGATGATGGTGGTGATGATGACTATGCTGATGGTGGTGAGAGTGGTGACCTTGTCCATGATTGGTTGACAGCGACGCAGAGGCTGTCTGGGAAACCGTAGCAGATACATGAGCAGAAACCTGAGTACATAGGCACTTTATTTAAGGTTTAAATTTCTAAATTGATCAGTTCATCTAATGATTTAAGAAACAATGGACATTTTCAAAATGGAGGACTGAATGATCTAAGCATCGCTGTACTAAGATAAACATACAAATGGATTAATTGCTACTAAATGATACAATTACAACAATCTTTTATTCTGTAGAATAAAAAACAATATTTTTTTTTAAACTTGAAATTATTTATACGGTATAAAAATTTCAGTTGAAGATAGTATTATCAAATAACAATGATAAAAATTACCTGTGGAGCTGGCTGCAGTGATGGGCTACCATTCCGCTTACTGGAGTTAATTTTGTGCTGAACACTAGACGAACTACTTGAGGTAGTTGAATGTGATATTGTCAAACCCTGCCCTTGGTTAGAAGATTTTTCCCCATGATGAAGAAGAGTCGAAGAAGTTGTATGTTGATGATGTGTCTGAGTTATTTCTTGAGTGGTATGATGATTCAAGGACTCATCTCTTGTTTCAACTTCCCTAATAGACCTTGATGTAACAGAATGCGATGTCATCATAGTACTGGACTCTAATGGCTTGCCATCACGTGAAGGTGGCGGAATCGGTTGAGGAATGGGATAAGGGCCATACGGGAATGGATAAGGGTAATAAGGATGATGAGGGTGATATGGATTATGATGAACAGCAGCAGCATGTGCAGCAGCTGCAGCCAAGAGAGAATGATGCATAAGGGGGTGGTGATGGTGCATAGTAGGGACAAATGCATGAGGATGAGGAAGATGTGGAGACACCCTACTCAATGGTGAAGGTTGTTGGGAAGGATGCATCACAGGTTGAGGTATTGATGTAGGGGTGGGGTGTGTAGGTGATGGAGCTATCAAAGTGGAAACAGTGGTTGGTGGAGGTGGTGGGGGAGGAAATGGTGATCCTTGGGAACGAGAGACAGGAGCGGGGGAACTAGAGGAATCAGTAATACGGGAGACTGGCGATTTCATTGGAGTTGTAGGCCTATTTTGTATAAATTCAGGCTCCTTTTTAATATTTTCAATGGATGGACCCAAGAAAGGAGAGTTTGGAGGATTAGATTCAGACCTACTGGGTTCACTGTGAGATGGCATAGATGAACTAGAAGTGGTAGGTAACAAAGGTTGAGAAATTGAAGTGCCACTGTAGCCTGGCACTTTAACTTCTTTAAGTGACTGTAATGGATCAGTTGTAGGAGGAATTTGATCAGGGGCGATGACTTCCTGCTTGATTTTCAAATTTTGAGGTTCATTTTGAATTATAGGATAAGGTGGAGAAGAAGGTATTTTTTCATTTATCCTAGAATGAGGATGAAAATGGGGATGGTAAAACTGTGCAAATGGATTATGTTGTGTAGGTACTGATGGTAAATTAAGGGAAGATGACTTTTCATGGTCTATTGAAGGATAAGCAGGTACAAGAACTGATTGTGCTAGAGGAGATTGCTTTCCACTTTCACTAGTTGGAGGAGCTGGAGGAGTGCTGACATTCGGTGGATAAGAGGTAAGTTGAATTGGGGACTGTGATGGAGGATCAGCAGAAGAAATTACTGGATTTTCATTTGTTGATGTTGATTCAGAAGATCTTTCTGGCTGTGAACATTGAGACTCTTCATTTAGTCCAGGTTCAACTTTAATAGTGGATGTCGTAGGCGGTGGCAGGAGGGAAGTACTAGAATTGCTTGTGGTAGATGAGGAATTCGAAGAAACAAAACTATCACTACTCTGGGTAGCTGTCGTTGTAGTACCTGTTGTTGGAGGTTCTTCTTTTGGCACAATGGTTTCCATAGTAACAGGAAGCACAGGTATCATCACATTTTCTGTGTTTTCGAACAAACCTTCTTTCTTTACCATCAACTTTCCAGGAGACGGGATATCTTCAAAAGCTTTAGGAAGAGGACCATTACCTGGTTCCAAGGGTTTCGTAGATTGCTGAACTGTAGAAAGGAACTCTTCTGTTTTCGGTTTGAAATCACTTTCAGGAACAGACTCTGGAGACCGCTTTTCCTCTTCTTTTGTGGACACATAAGGACATGGAGAAGAAGGAAACTCTTCCTTGACAGGTTCTTCTTTTATAGAGACAACTGGCTGTTGATCAGGTACAGTAGGAGAAGGCGTTCTCCTTTCTGGAAGATCTAACATCATTGAAAGATTAAACCCATCATCACTAGGTGGCTCTTTTTTTATTTCTTCTTCTTCTTGCATTGTGGTTGATTGAGAATTTTGTAGGTTTTGTTGAGCAGTGTCACCAGTGTCCTCAGTACTTGGTTCAGCATCATCGGCTACAGAACCACTATCTGTTGTAAGACTTTCACAGGGACTATCGGCTCTTTCCCTTTTACGTTTAAATATGGAAACATCTTCTTCAACTTCACTGTTCTCGGCATTTCGTTTCCGGTTCTTGGTAGGAGTATCGCCCTTACCCTAAAAGAAAAAGAAAAATACAATTACCATTTTCAAAATAGTAACATAAGGAAGTAAGTAAAGTAGTAACTTAATCATTAAAAAAAAAAAAAAAATCAGTAATATAGTTTGGCTGAGTACCTCCAAATTTATTCTTTCTAATACAAAATTTTAATTATACTATCAGATGGCCATACAATCACTAAACAAGAAAGTTACTACTTTGAATCTATTGGTAAATTTGGTAAAAACTGAAAATTTTCAATCGCCCTGAATCAAATTTAAAATATAATATTATGTACTCACTCCATGTAGGATTCAATGTTCATTAATTCTTGAAATAAAAAAGGTTTGCAAGGAAAAATAGTTTAGGAGTCATAAATCAATAATTGAAAAGATCTGAAAATTTTGTTTTTTCATTAATGCTATAGCATACACTCATGCCAAAAGACAATGCAAACCTAACATACTTTTATTTGATGTCAAATAAATTGATCAAGATGATCGCCTGCTTTCCAATTTTTATTTACACTATAAAACCTTATATTACTGATCTACTAATCCTAAAGAAATGATGACTATTCATTGCTTTAACAGTAAATTTAATCAGCTTCATTTTGAGCACTTGTAGATTGAAAGTCTAGTACTATTTTCCTCTATGGGCCAACTCAGCCTGAACCCAGGGCCTTCCTAACTCCTGTTATTAATAGATTAAAACAAATCAAGAAATGACTAAGAAGTGCGATTGCTTTAACAATGATTGAGCAGTTTATCATGATTGTTGACAGACTTTAAAGAGGTAATTCATAAGCTAACTAATAAAAAATCAAGAAACACACCTCTTGTCAATGATAATTTATTTTTTAAAAAATGTTCATAACTTTTCAAATATTAACTAAATTTATGATTTTAAGTAATGTATAATTTAGATATTCCCCGTGACTAAATGCTGGGGATATTACCCAAATTAATTGTTATTTAGTGGTATTGCTGGTGTCGGAATTTAAGTAATCCGAATTTAGCAGTTATTTTTTGGTTTTATATAAAATCGGTGTCGGGGATCTCATTTTCTGATGCCCCCCTTGCTGCGGATGCCAGAAGACCCCGAAGACTGCAGCCTAAGCACCATGCAAGCTAGGACCTGGCCTACCCCTACCATCACACCAGAGTCCAGGACACCCTGGCCAGCCACTGAAGAGGAAAGACGTCTTTCAGATACCAGACGAATAGTCATGGTTTTCACCATTTCGCCCATCGCACACCTTGATGAGGGTAGTGACTAGGAGACGTCACCGCGGCGGCGAAGACGTCACACATAAGATGAGCCATAATTTTCATTAGTTCTATGAGACCCCAATACTCTGATAGTATCATAATACTGTCTTATATAATACAGCTAACACACTAACATAATTGCCCCTCCAGGGAATTAATTATTTGGACACAAGAAAGTATATGCATGCTAATGATCAGAAAGTCTCACAATTTTCAGCCCCCCTTTTCCACACTAATTTTAATTATCATCTAAAAATACACTCAGGACACCTACAGTATAGCACGAGCAGGTTCCGATGTAAACAGCTGGTTTGAATTGAGTTTTGAGACGAGGGGGTTTTGTTTTTTGTGAAAGCGACAGTTTGATTTTGGCACACATATGTTCAGACAAGTGGCTTTTTTGTTTTGTGAATGTGACAGTTTGATTTTGGAACAGATTACGATTGTTCAATGTGAAGTGGTAATAGTTTAAAGGCCCTCTGTCTTTACTGTTTGAACCGAAATAGCACCATATGAGAAATGTCATTGTATGTGTTTTGTTTTTCTAAATTATGGTGTTCTACTTCAATGGACGGTCATTAACACTAGAAGTGGGGATATAATGCAGTGACGTTTCTTCAGCACGCCCTGGATAAGAGAGTTGTAGCAGGTGCCATCCTAAAACTTGTGGGGAAGGTGAAATGGAAAGGAAATATCAGACAACCTTATGTTCTGCCAGGAGTCCACCCAAGGATTATGTGGGGTTTGAACTAAATTTTATTTTGTTTTTATTTTATATTCACTTTTATACTCTTTTGGATAATAATGTAAATATAGTTATTAAGGTTAAGTCAACGTATAAGTTTTAATTGTTTTATTAATTGAGAAGAATTCTTTTTTTTTTTCATTTAAACTTTTGTACATATAGTTCTGCTGTTCTTTCTCTACTTTCAACTTGTTAATTTACTTATGTTTTTTTTTTTTGTTGTTGTTCACGGAATATTACGATAATTCAACAGGTGAGTAGGTAACACCCCTAGGTTTTCTGTTATCAACATGTAAAGGTATTCGCCAGTGGTCATAATTCAACAATTGTTTATATAGGGGTATATTTCAGTTATATTGTGGGCATAATGCTTTTTGTTATTTCCAAGAAAAAATAATGTGGCGCCTAAGGAGTAATTTATTCTTTATTGTTTTTTTTCCCCTTTTTTGATTATATTTATTTTTTTATTTTCCTTTAACTCACCCCCTTCTCCGCTTAGCGAGGGCAAGTATAAACGATAAATATATAACTAAGGATAAATCAAAATTTGCGGTTAGTTTATATTATATTACATAAAATAATAGACGATGTAGGTTACTTGATGATTGATTTGTGAGGTTTGCTTTATGTTGAAAACTTGTTCTTCAATGGTGTTCTCTTCCATCTTTCATCCGGCCTTCCATCTCTCTGCCCGAGTGTGGTGAAATCACTTACTCATGGTGAATTGTGGATCTCAGCCAGAAAACAATATGGCTCTTGAGACACTGTTCACTCTCCTCTCCTCTAGAAACCAAGATAGCTAACCAAGCCTACCGTCTCATAAAACTGCCACAAGGTAGCATCTTGAATTTCTATTCAAAATATGAGGGAGGCACTTTCCTCAAACAACTAATATGTTCTTTATTCTTCAATAAAGTAATTTGCACTTGAAGTTTTTTTCATTCATATTACCAGCTTAATAATCCGCACCTTCATTTGTCACCAAAAGCGAAATATCTTATACACAATAGTTTTTACGATTTGTCTTTTCCCTCATGTTATGGACTGAAAATTATTTAGATTGTCTCCATAGTGGAGCCCTTGAGTTTGAAGACAAATTTTAAATGGCTCCGCTCTGGAGCCCTCGAGTGCAAAGGGTTAAAATACTTAATTATGTATGTTATATATACTCAAAACTTTGGCTTTAGCAAGTACCAGACACTTGTGTATTGAAAATAATATCAAAGCTTTGCCCCAATTACAATACTCACCATACCGAATTAGAAAGAAAAGTGCATTTTTATTAAAGTAATTACAATAGTTACCTTCTTTTTATTAGTCTTATCACTTGGAGAATTGGAACAAGTACTTGAAGCACTTGGTGATTTGGCACCTTTTTTATCTAATTCATCAGGAGTGTTAGTGCCACTTCTTTTCGGCCTTGTTGTTCCATTGCTCTTTGATGGCTAAAAAATGAGTTGTCATCATTATTTAAAGTATATGAATAAAAAAATTTAAAAACTAAATGTAAAAATTGTTTCTCACGGTTTCTTTCGTTTTGTTTCTAGTACGCATTCTACCAGGTGAGCCATCGGGACTGTCAGACTGAACAGGACGAAAGAGATATGGCGTTTCTCGACCGGAATTATTTGAGTTGCTATTCGAATTTGTACCATTGTTATTATTGTTATTGTGATTATTCGCTAAGGGTGGAAGCTCATTATACTTCTTAAAATGAGCCCTGCATTCTGCACAGAGTAAAGTTCTATCCTTAGGACCTGAGTGTTGATAATCTCTCGAATCTACAATAAAATATAAACAAAAATGTAAAAAGGAGGAAAACTAGGTATTGAAAACATATTAAAACTAACTACCATTTGCATATATATAAATAATTAATTTCTAATTATGAAGAAGATAGTCAGGGTTGTGGCCAAAAGAGAACAAAAATAATTAAAAACTATATATACCTTGATGAAGCTCTACAAAGTGGGGCAAAATGTTGAAAAATAAATAGTTGTTCTCTTTAGACCGCAACCCTTACCATCTTCTTCACAATTTTTTAACTACCATTTGATTTAATTAATCAGTTAATTATAATTGTGCAGTGTAGGACTCCAACGGGAGTCTTGGGCCGACGTAAGAGAAGAAAAAAAAATTATAATTGTGAATTCCTGACAAAGCTACATTTTTTCATATAATATAACATTAATATTAAATTTCTTTCCAATTTACTTATTTATGAGATATCTCTCCTATTGTACTATGCTCCTAAAGGAAAAAGTTAAATGTCTCTCTTTGATTCCTTAGTATCATCATGTAATGGTGGTGATTTCAATTCATCCTACAGATCTTACAACCTCTATAATGAAAAACCAACCCCACAGAAACAGAAAAATATCGTACTTGTCGGGATATGCAGTGACTACGATCTTATATATAATATTTATAGAAAAAAAAATGTATTATTAGCTGGTAGTTTACATAATGTATGTGAAAAAATTGTTCAAATTTTTATTTTTAATTAAATTGGGTTACTCCAATGGAATTAATTTATTAATTATTTAATTAATAACATAACTTCTTCTAATATTTTGATCAATTTGGTTTTTCATTTTTCTACATATTGCAACATATTAACTAAGATGTTAGAGACACAATATAAAAAGTAACAATAACTTGTCCGAATAAAAATATCACACATTACAATGCTTTTAAAAGATGGGATCCCATGTTGTGTTGCACGGGCCAGTATATAACAAAAGTTGCCGAATGTCTGCGATTTTTTTAACTTTGACTGTAACCTGCCCTGATGGACCTGACACAGATATCTTTATAAAATAAAGAGCTGAAATTCGGTATCCTTAGATGTGTGGCCCACACTAGTCCTCATAAATACAGTGACATCAAATATATAGCGAGTGTCTATTTTCGACTAAATTTTCTGGAAATTTCACCATATATTCAGGAAAATATGGCAAATGGATTTTGGCTAACTCAAACATAACTGCAGGCATGTTAAAGTTAGCGCAAATAAACTTAAAAAAGCATAAAGTACTTTGGAGAGTGTAAGAATATTATGGTTTCATCATTTCAAACAAAGATAGCAATAGGGAAGAAAATGATTTATGATTATAAACTTACTTGTTGAAAAACAATGTTGGCAGCGGAGAGATGCATTATCCCTTGAATCAGAGTCATCTTCAGAATTATCTTCTTCACTTCCAGAACTTCCCTCACCTAGAAAATCATGATATATAAACAATAGTATTTACAAATTTTATAAATGTAGACAATTAAAATACATATTCTTTTTATTATCTTTAATTTATAAACATTTTAAAAGTATTAAAGGAAAATTTTAAAATACAGTGGACTGTCACTAATCTAGACCATTTCATAATCCTAACTACCCCTAAAAAAAAAAAAAATTGAAGATTTGATTTTATGTATGTAGTACATATATACATACATTCAACAAAATCATAGTATTAACACCCTACACGCTGAGGCTTAAATAATCCAGTTAAAAATACCAATTCCTTTTATTAAAAAAAAAACAAACAATATATATTGATATATTAAAATTTGGAAGCATGCTTATTTTCTCAATTTTTTTTTATTGACGGATTTAATTAACTTTTTTACTAAAGTAATCTTCAGTGTGAAATGGTATTGTTAATATAATGGTAATTTATGCAATTGAAAAAAAAAAACATTTAACTATGAGTTTTATTTTAAGGAATTACATATATAAAAACAAAGAAAAAGATTATTTTACAAGAAATGTTTTATTAGCTTTTCAAAACTATCCACTGCCTTATGTATTTCTTAGTGAACAAGCTCATTACTAACTTTACTCCCTATAGACCAATCAGTTGTAAACATTTTTTTTTGAAGAGTTAACATCCTATGAATGTTTAATTTATGTCAAAAGAGTTTTATTAATTTAAAATTTGTATTTTGAAAAGTAATTAACTTTGGAGGAGGAAATAATGGTAATAAATCATCTTGACAGAGGTGAAATTATTAATACATCTATAATTTTAATGAGATGTTAATAACTGACTGTAGATTTTTTTTCCTTCAACAACTCCTTATTGTGTTATATTACTGACCTTCCACTTTTTCTAAGTTCATTTTGCCTTTTACTATTTTTTTTTATTTTTTTTATGCCCATCCCTATTATGTTGCAATGGTCCCTACTTACTTTAGACGGCATCTTTAGCCAATTTAGTAAGTTTCCCTCTTTCTTTTGAATATTTCTTCATTTTTCCCACTCATGTATATCTCTTCTCTCTAGTTCCTTCCTTGATCACTTTTCTGAACATTCTATATTTATTTTAGCTTATGTTTTTTTTTCACTCATCTATACTGCCGCATATCTTTTATCCATTGTAACATATATTCTAATTTCTTTCTTGCCCATTGTATCATATATATTATTTTCTTTCACTCATTTTATTATGTTAATTCAATTACCTCTTCTTAATTATTAACTAATTAATTATTTAATTCTTCCGTACCTTTGGTTATGTTTATTTCTTTATTTACTTGAACACTGCCTGTTTTTAATTTTTTTTTTCAATTATTTTAAATTATTCTTACCTCTATTATCTTCTATTAATACCAACTACTATCTATTTAATTTATTGTTACATATATTTCCAAGTTTATAATTATTTTATTTTTATGTTTCTCTGAATTAAGATTATCTAGTTTTGTTTTTCAGCCCTGAAATTCAGGTCGAAATGTCGGTACAAATAAATAAGTTTTGACTATTTGTTCCTTTGCTGACCCCTCCTTCTAATCCCTCCCTCCTGACCAACTTCCCCTCATTTATAATTTTTGTTTTTAAATAGATTAGTTATTTATGAATTGACCTTTTTTTTCCTCATTTGGTGACCCAAATTTTTAGCTAATCCGAAGCCCCTTGATTTTAATTAGTAGAGATTAACGAGAGTCCACTGTACAGTATCTTTACTTGTATACCTATTTTTATAAAATCATCCTTTAGTTATTTAATTTATAAAATTAAGTCATGTTAATTACAACAAAGAATCAGGACATATGTCAGATTATATCGCAGAAATTTAGCACACACTGTATCAGCAGTCTATTCAACAGTTGTAACAAATAGCACTTAAGACACAATTACCTCAAAAATATCAATGTTATTAATTGTTAGGCATAACAAACACCCTAAAGGATATAAACAAAACAGAATAAACGGCCAACTAAAATAAATTTTGGCCGTAAGTACATATATAGGATAAGCCAATTTGCAATAGGAAAAGTTCAGGAGTCAGTTACTATTTCTTTACACAAGTAAAAGTCTAAATAATCTAAAGTCTCATCCTAAATCTAAAATTCTCTACTGTTGCTGTTTGATGACATTATAATTCAGTAACAGTTAATCTGAAAGATCAGAAACACAGTTTTTAAGACAATCAAAATACATTAGCTAATACCACCCTGCCTTCTATTCGTCTAACATAGCACCTTCTAACAGTAAATGTGATTCAAAGGATTTAATATAGTATCAAAATGTAGTTTTTACACATTATGATCTCATAGATTACCACAATCAACCTGGTAATTCTTTTAATTTTAGAATTTCCGAATGCTAATTATTTATACCTATGGAGGCAGGGTAGCTCAGTGGGGAAGACACTGTGCTACAAACTCTATGGACCCAAGTTCCAATCCAGTTGTAGAAGATTGTTGAGGCTACTTTTGATCCTTCACCTTAATTTGATAAATTTATTAAATAAATTCAAAACTCACTTTCTTCTAGTTAATTACCTTTTTTTTTTTTTTTTGTATTTTTTTCCTTACAACCTTGATTGAATCATGTACTATTGAATTTTTTGTAAATATACTGTTTCATCTAGTTCAGCATAAAAATCTTAAAACTAGTTACTGTTAGCAGAGGTGATTCCTACCTAATGCATTAGCAACATCTTTGGATAAAGATAAGAGAAGTCGGAGAATGTTTTAACTTGTCTATTAGTGTGTGTGCAGTGCACAATTTTATTTATTTTTTCTTCACTATCTTCAGTTTGCCTACCTGTCTTTAGTTTTATTTCACCTCTACATCATCTCTACCATCATCACCAATTTCATCAACCTGCATTCTATCTTTTTCATATCTGTACATATTCATGCATGTGAATATCTCACCTATACTTCATATATATATTTCTGTTTCTATAGCTCACATTGTAATAGCAATAGTAATTAAATAATACTTATATTAATTAAAACCAACAGTAACTTGTAATCACCAATTAAATCTACCATTGCAATATATTAATGTTTTTTTATCAAGAGCTCTTCAGGTTAGTTTTATTTTGTAATATTCTATATTACTTATCCAATTAGTACCTTTTTAATTTTCATTTATTTTCTTATTTATTGTTTCAATATCATTTTATCTTTCAAAGAAGTTTTTTTTTCCTGTTCTATCAAGCATTTTTTTATTTATCATTTTTCTGCAGTTTTCTTATCTTTTATATTTTCTTTTAACTTCTATATTACTCATTTTTTATATTAAATATTGTTTTCCTTTATTTTTTTATCTCTTATTAGCCATATTATATTGCATGTTCACATTTTCCTTTTTTTTCTCTATTCACCTATTATTATATATGTTATTTTCTATTTCTATTTTTTTTCTCCTTTACCAACACAGTAATTGAACATCTGTAGAACCTAGTTTAACTAAAAAAGATAATTATTTATTCTGTTGCTGTGGTCGTGAGTCAATCCTGTGGATTCAGGAAATCCTCTGGAGTCCATCCAGCCTCATGGAGTGGGTACCCTTACTTAATTGAGGTAAAAGCTAGAGCTTGAATATGTTCATGAACAAGTCACTTCTTTGGATTAGGGCCGTTCACAGCGGAGCGGGCTCAAGTACCAACTTTGACTGACTCGTGACTGCAGTCTGAATCCGGCCTAGGGGGTTGACTTTTATTTCTATGGAGGTCCCACAAAATGAAAACTTGACCCCCTACCATAGTTAGAATAGAGTGGTAACCTATAAATAAACCCCCCTTATGCTAGAAATGACCAGGACGTGGGTCATACAAAAAAAAAAAGTCTGAGAAAATATTTTTTGTTGAAAATTCGAAAATT
The DNA here is from genome assembly GCF_000696795.3 of Halyomorpha halys. Lineage (NCBI taxonomy): Eukaryota > Metazoa > Arthropoda > Insecta > Hemiptera > Pentatomidae > Halyomorpha > Halyomorpha halys. Next base: position 121,638 of record NW_027107091.1, on the reverse strand, counting down.
CACCAACTCCTATTTACTTCAAAAATAGTACACCATTGAAGAAAGTGGAGGATTGCCTTTCAACAGAAAGAACTAGTTTTTATTAAGCCTCCCCACCTTACAAATAATCTTTTCAGCTTAATCTTAATTTACAAAATATATTTTATTCTCTTGCACTCTAACCTAACAGGCCAAATAGATAAGATAGTTTATGCTATTTCGCAATACAAATCAGATGTACAATCAAACATGAAATTTTTCTGCTCTTAACTGACTAATCCTGTATATTCACGTAGCTATATCTTAATTATTTATATCATAAAAAAAATAAAATAAAAATTAAGTTAAATTTTTTGTAATACTGGCATTTGTTTTGTTCATATTATATAGAGGAATTGAACACTAAAAGCAACAAAAACACACCACACATACCTTTTTCATTAGGATTTGGAGAAGGCCTGGAACCCCCAACAGCTGAAAAATTAAACTTAATTATAAAAAAAAATCACTCTCTTCACACATTCATAAAGGCTCAACTCAAATTGTGAACAGGTCGAGCCTAATAAATTGCTAAAGTAATACAGAAGTTGTTTGACTCGACTAGTGTGATAGAGAGAGATCTTTGCGTAGCTTCTCAACAACGATGGGTAATATAAGCAAGGATCACATAAATCCAATGCCAAAAAAAACAAAACAAAAAAAAAATTAAAATTAAAAGCAGTATTAGCACAGCATAGCCTAAATAATTTAATTTAATTAGAAAAACAAATATCCCTATGATAAATGCATCTCTATTTATAAAATGTTATGATTACATAGAAATAACAAAAAATAAGCATTAGGCAATGACCTATATATGAGACAAAGTAAGAAGTAGTATGATTAAAAAATTTTTTTTTGAGTTTTTAATGGAAATGCATGTTTTAAGGTCCCTTAAGTCTAAATAAACAAATTTTGCAAAACATTTATCTGGAGCAGTTTATCTGGATATATGCATAAAACTGAAATTACGTATTTAAGGGTGGTATATATAAAGGATTTTACAGTAACTTTTTTTTTTTTATAAACAATAAATCCATTATCATATATAACATATCTTTTTCTATAATATAAGTTATGTTTGTAATAAATATTTATGTATCGAAAGAAGATAGTCTGTTTGGAGGTCAATAAAGGTACCAAAATAGTAGATAAAACTACTTATTAATTGGAGAAGATGGTCGGGGGGTGCGGTCAGCAAAAAAGAACATAAATAAACAAAAAATTATCTATTTATGTTGATGTTTCGACCTGAAACTCGAGTGGAAACGTCCCCATAAAAAAATAATTTTTTGTTTATTTATGTTCTTTTTTGCTGACTGCACTCCCCGACCATCTTCTTAAATTATTAATCTATGGTCAACTATCTACACCTCATTCAAAAACTATTTATTGTTAACCAACATTTCGCTCCACTTTGTAGGCAGGATAGGGCTAAATGAAAACAAGATACAAACCTTGTAAGAATTGACAGAACATTAAAATAAATATACAGAGAAAAGATGTAAAAAAATTGTTGTTTTTATTTTAAGTAAATAAAAGAAATAATAATTTAAGGATGTATACATATATGTGGATTGGAAATAATACAAAAAATATTTCCAATCCACCTATATGTATACTTACTGAAATTATCATTATTATTTCTTTTATATATTTTTAAAAAAATGACAATTTTTTTACATAATTTGTCTGTATATTCATTACAATGTTTGTATCTTGTTTTCATTTAGTCCTGACGAAGCCCTGCAAAGTGAGGTAAAATGCTGGTTAATAATAAATAGTTTTATCTACTGTTTTGGTATCTTCATTGACCGCCACCCAGACTATCTTCCTACAAAATATTTTTATCACCCACCTGGAACTGAGCCACACTCATCACTTTATATTGTTATAATAATTTAATAATGGCCATGATTTAAAATATACATTACATTCTAAAATGATGGAAAAACATTTTTAAACATACATTTATTTTTTTTTTGCAAAAATAACTTGCACGGCTATTTTTAAATAATTCAAGTTATTAAAAATATTATATGTAACATAGTGTTGTTATTTTCTTTATTGATTACATTTCATTATTTTGGTTTATATAAAATATTTAAAACAAAACTGCATCTGACTACATGTTTTATTATTTTGTAAATAACACATAATTAAAATAAAATTGAAAATTAATATGAATTCATTATTAAGAAATTATTCAAATAAAGAAGAATACATAGTTAAAACAACTTAAAATTTAAATAATGCAAAATAAATATAACTTAAACATTATATTATAAAACATGATTTTTCTTTTTATAAAATACTTTGATGTTGGTATTTTACAAATTTGTTGATCTGATTTTCTTCTTGAGTCTTTATAATATTTTTTTTTTATTTCACTTTAATTATCTCTAAATAATTTGGTTATAAAGTTATTAATTTTCTTGGACCACGATCATTAATTTAGAACTTAATTAACCATTTCACTGTTGGCAAGATTATAATATTTGATTTTTATATATAATAATTTTTTTTTAACTTAGAAAAAAAATTTTCAATACATTTTTTTCATAAATTAATTTTTCTGATAAGTTTGTATAATCGGTATACATCATTAATAAGCGAACGACAATGGCATTTGTTTAATATAATCTGCATTGTTCCAGTGTCTTAAAAAACCTGTCTAAATTAACAATATTCAAATATCTAAATTTGTGACTCACAATTACGAAATACCCATTTAACATACAAATGATTAAATAAATGTTATTTATCAACACAATTCATCAATATCCTAATTAATATGTCTAATAAATATTTCAAAGGAACTATTTATAAATTGTAAAGAATCCTTAATCCCAGCTTATGAAATAAATTATAACTATTTACGTATGAAATTTACAAATTTTCACTACACACATATCATTAAAATAATAATATTTTCTCAATATTATTGATATTAATTAACTTTTTTTATATTTTTCACAATATTCATATTTATTATCCGATTTCCAGTGTCTTTATTCCGTTCATGGCAGCAGTTAAAATTTTTAAATTTTGTTTTACAATAGACATAAAATATTACTACAATTATTAGATCACTAATTTAATGTATTTATTAATTGATGGTTTGAGAGTGGTTCATATTAGTAATAACAGCAACTTCAATGATCCAATTTACTATAAACTTTTTATTTTAAGCCCTCCAACGTTTTGGCCCTTAAACCATTTACAAGGAGACAACCTCAATCGTTATTTAATAGACACAATTCATTTAAAATATCTTTCTTTTGCAGGCTAAAAGCCCTTGTCATAATAAACCACAGAGTCTCAATACTCACTAAATAAATCAATGATAAACAATTCTATAAAAGTTAGATTATTGATGTAGTTTGTAGAAAAATAAAAATAAATATAAAGTAAAGGTTTTGTATTGAGATTGTGTGATTTTTTATATGATAAAGGGAATTAGCCTGCGAAAGAAAGACATTTTAAATAAATTGAGACTATTGAATGATTGAGGTTATCTCCTTGAAAAGGGTTTACTGACCAAAACATTGGAGGGCTTAAAATAAAAAGTTAAGAGTAAATTGGATCATTGAAGTTGTTGTTATTACTAATATAAACCACCATCAAACGATCAGTTAATAAATACATTAAATTTGTATTCTAATAATTGGAGTGATATTTTATGTCTATTGTAAAACAAAATTTAAAAATTTTAACTGCTGCCATAAACGGAATAAAGACACTAAATACAAAATAATAAATAGAATAATAAAACTCAATACAAAACCTATAGTTTAAATTTATTTTTATTTTTCTACAAACTACATCAATAATCTAACTTTTATAGAATCGTTTATTATTGATTTATTGAGTAAGTATTGAGATTGTGTGGTTTATTATATGGCATGGGCATTTAGCCTGCAAAAGAAAAATATTTTAAATGAATTGTGTCTTTTAAATAACGATTGAGGTTGTCTCCTTGAAAATGGCCTAAGGGCCAAAATGCTGGAGGTTTTAAAATAAAAAGTTGACAGTAAAAGTGGATCATTGAAGTTGGTGCTATTATTGATATCACTACAATATATCGTAGAAAAAAAAAAGAAGAGATGATAACCAATGAAGGTTTTATAGTCAAAATGTTATAGTGATTCTAAATAAAACAAACATTTGGTGTAATATAGACAGACTGTTTATTAATATTAAAATTTGTTGATCATAAAAATGTATAAAGAACTTTTAAATCTATTATTTAGACTTTACTGTGATAAAAATTCAGCTAACCTTTTCCAAATTACAAAATGATAAATAAATGTTAGTTTTTAAAAGGCATAAATGACATTAGTAGCAATAGATGGTTAAATTGAGAAAACTGTATTAGAGCAAAATCATATAATACACACCTTTATGCAGTAATATTAACTATCTATGAAACCAAAAATTTTTAAAAATAAGGACTGTATATTTTAAATTTACTATAGTATTGATTTATAATCCTATAAAAGAATTAAACAATATTAACAAATAAAAAGTAAACTTAAGTGAATTAAAAAAAAAAAAAAAAACTGTTAACTAAAACAGCAATTATAGTAACCACATAAAGGAATGAAGGTTAGGATTATAAGCAAAAATAAAAAATGTAGAAAAAAAAATAAAAAAGCAAAAACAACATACAAGGCGGAGGTGTAGGTACAGTACCAGGAGGTTCTTCTTTTGGAGTTCCTGAACGGGGTGAATTCCTGGTATTTCTAATCCTCCTTAAAGAACCTTGCCGTCTTCTCCTGTGAGGCCTGTTGTTATTAGCTCCTGGCGTCTTCTTCCACAAGTAATAAAATTCTACCAATTCCGGCTGATAACAAATCACAAATTTAAGTTTCTTAAACATGTTATAAAATCAATTAAATAATTTAACACCTTGACCACAATCTCACAAATACTGCTATTTAAAAAATAAAATTTTGTGCTGTTGTTTTTCTTTTTTGCTTGATTTAACTAACATAAATCTCCTCTTTATGTTTTAAGTAAATGTTTCAAAAGTGATATAGGACTGCCTGTTAATTGGGGTTTTAGTGGCGAATGTGGCTAGGAAGGATTGCCTCATATTATTTTTTGTGTTATAATCTCTTATGAAATTGTGACATGTTGTACATCAACCAAAACCAACATACTCGCTATAAGTGTATGTTTTAAAGGTAAGATAAGTAAGACTACTACAGAGGGCGGGATCATACTGTTTTTTTCAATTTTAGCCACTTCATAAATATTGCTCAATTTAAGTTATTATTGATTGCAATAAATATAATATTTATTTATCAATGGTTTATTCATGAATAAGGGTCGTATCCATGGCAATTTTAGCTGTTAGTTCCATAGTTGCCCATCTCTGATGGTTAAGGACAATCCAAGGAGGAAGGGAGGTGCTAGAGCTCTCCCAACCACTTGGAGTGCAAGCTATAAAAATGACTCTCCTTGATGATAGCTTATAGTCATACGTGCTCACAAGCCACCTCAGCTTGACAATAATGTGTCATTTCTAACGCTAACATCTGTAGCTTACAAAACTTAATTCAGATTAAGACAGCTAAATCAGAAATATTAATTCATAATTTTCAGGTGAATCTGGAGGCCCAGACATATACTAAATTGAAGTAATTTTGAATTATATCTAGTTTTATAAATTTTTCAATAAAATTTTTTTTATGTTGGGGGTCTTAACAGAAAAAGAAAAAAAAAACTAATTCCTGAAAGACATCCTGTATAAAATCAGTTATTACTACTTGATTGGATGATACTTAAGTATAAAAGTCTTGAATACACTTGTATTTCATGTTTAATCTCATAAACGGATAATTGTTCATAGCTTAGAAGCATTAAACAAGGCTTACATTCCAAAATTAAACTTCTACTCCAATTATTATAATGAAAGATAATAAGATATCTCTATGAAATCACCGAAATTTATGTATTGTATGATTCAACTTGATATATAAACAGAAAATATTACATTACACATGGTATTAGGAACAATTTGATCACAAATACATAATGGGTAATTTTAAATATTTCAATTTTGATTGATGCATATGACGATAAAACAACTTACAGTATCTTTGTGTGGAAGAAGATCTTTCCTAATTCGAAAGAAATTTTTTCCAAATTGTCGAAGGCCTTTTACAAATCGTTTCTATAAATACAAAGTAAAATCAACAAAAAAATAATTTATACTATTACAATTAAAGGAAATATGATTTGGCACACTAGAACTTACTGTTTCTTCCTCACACCACTTTTTTTCTATTCCCTTCGGCACAGGACATTTAACTAATGCTTGTAATGCTTTACCAGGATCATAACCAGAATCATGTAGCTGAAACATTTTGAGATTAATAATAATAGAAAAACTTTATTATGAAACGTTTATATTGTGTACACACAAAGGTTATTTCAACTGTTCATTTTAAACAATTAACTATCATATTTTTATTCAAAGTATAAACTATTAATTAGTATAGAGTGTTTTAGGGTTAAGCGTCCTAACTAAAAACATGAATTAATGATCTAAAAAAAAAAATTTTTTATGAAGGTATGTTTGTTAATGCTTTGTTCAGGAGATATTTAAGTCTAAAGATATTCTTTGTTATGAATTATTTAAGTTTTAATAAATCAATATGTACTTGCTCCAATTACTTTAATAATGAAATGTAAATATTAACATTTATATTACATTTTGTTAAAAGAGATTTCCTTCTTGTGCATTACGACAGGTTTGGCATCTTTCTTCCAAAGCAGTAGTGCTGAATATTCACTGTGTCAGCTGAGTTTAACAATTTTTCACATTCATTTACACCATAGATTTTTTCTGATAAATATGTACAAAATGACTAGACATTTAATTAAAAAGCTAGGCATTTCGCCATGGTAAGTCAAACATCATTATAGTGCATTATATATTATTATATAATCATTATAGTGATTTTTTAAATTATGAATTTCATTTTCTAAAAAGGTTAATTTTCATAAATTCGTCTTTGATTTTCTATAAATTCTTATTTTCTAGGTGACCATGTACTTCAGCATTCTAAGTAATGTATTTTATATATTCAAAGGTTTAAAAACATTAAAAGTGCTGGCTCATAGATTTTTCTTTTAAACCTAAAGAAATATAATAAAATGTGTGTAATGCTTATAGGTATAACATCAAATTTTAAATAATAAACAACAAAAAATGTCCAAAATATTAAATGGGTGTATTTCTGTATAATTCATAAACATTTAACTTACAACATCAAGGGCATTAAGTGTTGTGTCATCCCTAGATGCTGCCATGCAACCATCATCTGCCGAACCTCCATCGCACATTCCAGCAAAGGCAGCCATTGAACGAGCAGCCCGAAGATACATGAGAAGATCACAGTCAAGTGTCATGGCTGGAGCCCATCGCAGTTCCTCTCTTTCCTTGGATAGTTCAGGATCAGCATCCCCAGAACCTGCATTGGCGCGGAATTCGGGAAGCCTTGCCTAAATAAGGATTTTTATTAATTAAAGTAATTTTTTTTTCTTAGTCAATTACAATTTATCATTACCCAAAACAATGAACTAAACACACACAGTTCTCATAACCTCATAGTCCTCGAGCCAGGAACAAAATAGGGTACTCATTTCCAAGAGGTTTGAATGTTAATTGTGAAAGTGTATATATATCTAAACCATTCTAAGAAAAAAGAGGCTTGTTTAAGGCCTATTCCATTTTTTGAAAAAAATTAATCGCTTTATGAAAACATTTATAAGCCGACATGATCTGTGTCGACAGTAAATCGTTTCCGAAAGTAGACAGTTTCAAATATCTCAGCTCCACAATAACATCAACAAATGATTAATGGACTGAGATAGACCAGCGTATAATAAGCGGGAACAGATCCTTTTTCTCTCTGTCAAGAGTATTGAAATCCTAAAAAATCTGAAAGTAAGGGTCTACAATACCATGATAAAGCCATCTGATATACTGCTCTATCAGGTACCCTAAAAATCAGACTAGAGAGATTTGAACGGAAAGTCCTCTATACAATTACGGGAACTATCTGTGATCAGAGGCTTAACACATGGAGGAGAACTAACAGTAAACTCTGCTTGGGGAGACTGGTCAGGCAGTATCTCATGATAAGAAGATGGGCAGGAAATGTGGCTCAAGGCAATCCATCAAGACACAATAATGAATGCCAGTATAGTAGGCAAGAGACAACGGCCAAAAACCAGATGGATAGATAGAATCAACAAATATGTGAAAGAGCTGTATGCAGCAAACTGGAAAACAGTAGCCCAAGACAGGCAAGCGTGAAGAAGGCTAGTTAGGGCGGCCAAAGACCTACAAGATCTGTAGAGCCAACCGAAAAAAAAATTAATCATTTTTTGAAAAACAAATTGAGGTATTCAATAGTTAGAAATTGATTCAATTTTACCTGTCTCTAACAGCTACAGTAAATGGTCTAAAAAGTAGGTATTGGACTATTGCAGGTACGCTCCATATTTTCAAACCTATCCACCCTTACAAAACAATTATCAGAAAAAGTTTAAGGCGAGTAAATTTTCTAAAATTTAATAACTAATAGAGCTCTTTACACTCAATAGTTTCAGACAAACAGTTTTTCAAACAAAACCATTTTTTTAAAATAACGACAAATTAATTTTTTTACCAAAAATCATGGAAGCCGCAACTTCTATGAAGATGATCGTTATAAAATAATTCATGGAGCTTTAATTTGATTACTAATAGATAAATTTACTGTAGTGATGTTTTGCATATATGGGAAAATAGGATTGATACTGGCTTGTTTATATGTTCAAAAGCAGTAGAAGGAGAATGTTGTTTTTGGTGGATAAAAATGGTTTTTAAGAATAGAACTCGGGAGGGATTATGGCAGGGTTAACCTTTGGGACTGTGCTCAAGTTTCCACTGAAAGCCATATTAAAAAAATGTTTGAATATGAATTAGAGTGCTTTCACAAGTACTGGGTTTGACATGAGAAAAATGAATAAGAGGACATGCACAAAAGATGAGGAATAGGACTGAAATGCCATAATAAGTATTAATGACTCTTTAATTATAAATCATAAGATGTAATCTTACAACCTAAGTTCCAAACTGTTTTTATTAATACTCAAAACTGTTCAAATATAAAAAATTGTTTTAATAAGATGACACAAGT
>NW_027107091.1:111079-112239 GCF_000696795.3 Halyomorpha halys | reverse complement strand
TCTTTAATCAATCTTATTTCTATAAATTTGTTTTTAACCTAAGAAAATATTTCTTTTTTTTTTTCCAATTTGTTTATGATTAAATTCTTTTGTAGTTTAAATTTATAAATTTTTTATTACTAACTACCAGAGATAGTTTAATTAATTAATAATTTAAAATAAACAATATTAAAGGTACTCTAGAGGAAGCTATATTGAAAATTCAGTATTGTCAGATGTTGCTAAATAGCAATAACTTAAAATACATAATAATAATATTTATAATGTATATAATAGAGATAAAAGGGATAGTTTATCATGTTATTAATAACATGATAAACTATCTCTTTTATCAAGCAGTTGTAAATAAATAGATAAACTGAATCTGACAAGTTAGCAGACAGGTTGGATAAACTAAAATATTTATTTACACAATTAATTTTTTTTTAAATGACTTTTAAATGTGTGTTGTCAATTACTTGAACTAACAATACTACAATCACATCTACAGTTATTTATTTTAATTTAATGTTATATTATCTACTTACTTGATGCGAAGGTCCTACTCTTATTTCTCCCTGAGTCGATACCATTTTTACTACAGCCTCTGAAAAAGAACCAATTTATGTTAAAACTATAACACTGTAATATAATAATGTTTTAAAAACAAGAGAAGAAAGAAAAAGTCATTAGTTAGTTGCTGTTTATTTGGTAAATTGATTGATTCTACAGTTTACCAAGCTGTTCTAAGGAGGAAGAAAGTCAAAACTTATTCTAGCAAAAAATTAAAGACTAAACTCACAGGGCAGATTCAAACTGTCACTGTTATGACTCTAAAGTTGATACCTTGACAAAACCTCAAAAGTTATTGGTGTTAATTTGTAATGTTAATTTGTAATTGTAATAATAATTAATTATTATTTTCTATGAAATAATTTATTATTTATGTATTATATAAATATAAGATACGGTGAATAATCTTCATTTAGGATATTATTTAACACTCTTTATTTAGGTAGACAACATCAGGGTGTTTTCCCCATCTTCCGGTAATATAATTCAGACTATATGAGAAGATGGTCTGGAGTGCGGTCTGTACACAAGATACACAAATAAGTAAAATTTAAACTGCCGACATTTCAACCTGAATTTCAGGCTTTAATCAGGGCTGAATTAATTCA
>NW_027107091.1:102951-110159 GCF_000696795.3 Halyomorpha halys | reverse complement strand
TGAATTTCAGTCAGGCTTTCATCAGCACTGAAAAAACAATCTTAATTCAGAGAAAAATAAAATAATAACAAACTAGTATATATATAAAACAATAAATTAAGTAGATAATAGTTGATACTAATAGAAGATAAAATATTGTAGAGGTAAGAATTAAAACAGCACTTACTAGACAAACGGTCTAAACTCCCAATTCATTACAAAAGACTGATTTACATGACAATTATAAGGCCTGGGCTCCATTAAACCTTTGAATACCTCTCGTATCCAATCCTTACAATCAAAAATCTTTCATAGAATTCTCAATGCTCCTTACTTTTTCACGAATAAAATTTTTCATAAGAACCTTAATGTTTCATATGTAACTGATCTAGCCTAAACCAGATATCAATCCTTCCATTATCAACTCTCTAATCATCAAAACCCTCTAGTATCTAACCTTGCTTCCTCTTCTATTCCTGACAATCCTCTGAGGCACCTGAAAAGAAGATGGCCTTGAGACCTTCTAGTGCAGAAATATGATTAGAGTGCTACCAATGGGTAATTTATCTACATGCCTGTATCACTCCATTTTGATCTTACATCAAATTTACTAAATGTGTTTTCATGTAAATACAGTTGTAAATTGCAATAAATAAATACAAAAAAAAGAATTATACAAAACGAATGATAGTTAACAAACAAAAGTTACTAAAAATCAGACAGTGCTCATGTAAATTAAGAAAAAAACATAAAGATAGGTGCAGAAGAAAATGTAAATGATGGTTAATTGAAATTCATAATAAAATATGTAAGTAATGATTAAAAATATATAAATAGTGAAAACAATTTAAATTAACATAATGAAATGTGCGAAAGAAAATGATATATATGAAACAATAGGCAAGAAAGGAATGTTATCTTGATTTGTTTTTCAGACTTGATGAAGGCTTGAAATTCAGGTCAAAACATGGGGACAAATAAATAAGTTTTACTTCATTGTGTATCTTTAATGACCGCATCCACCGACCATCTTCTCCTCATACTAATTTATGATCTACTATTAACACCTCATTGTGAATTTAAAACTTTCTTAATATTTAAGTGTTAGTTCAAATGCCCACAAAATCCTCTTTTGAGTTGAGACCTTAGAAAACCACCAACTCAATACGTAAACAAATTTTCAATCTTCCAATGCAATTCGCACAATATATTAAAAAGATCCTCTGGACAGGACAAATTTTTACCAAAATTCTTTTCTACATTTATGATATAGTTCTATCTAGAAAACAACCCTTCACAATGATCGGTATGCATATGTTATAACCAAAAAACCCTAATACCTTAATAATTATGAAATTAATATATAATCATATCCTCCTCCAACAACCTTTGATGAAGTGTAAAAGTCTATCAACTGGATTTAGTGAATGACACAATTTCTTCCTTATTAAACTATAATAGTTTATTTCATATCATACAGCAACGTTTCGGGAGATTTCCCCCATCTTCAGGCTGCTAAAAAACAAATAATTTATAAATAGTTCTTTGAGTGTAAATGATATATTAATGTTGTTATAAGCACATGTTTATGGTTTTGTTGAAATTGTTTTTTAGCAGCCTGAAGATGGGGGAAATCTCCCGAAACGTTGCTGTATGATATGAAATAAACTATTATAGTTTAATAAGGAAGAAATTGTGTCATTCACTAAATCCAGTTAATACCATAAGAATCTTCCAGTTAAAGGATTATTAAATTTAAAAGTCTATCATTTCAGTGAAAATACAAGACCGATAAAACATAAATTTAATTAAATGAAAGAAAGGACAACAGAGTGGTACAAGAATACAATACTGGCCAACAGCACAGAAATCAGTTTTAAGGGAAGGTGCCTACAAACCCTCAAATATACTTGAGCACGAGAGCCCCATATACATACAGAATAGTAAGTCAATCGAGAATTTTCCACAAAGGTATATTGAAAATTTATTTTATTCCATTCAGTGTCTTGGATCAAAGTTATTTGGTATTAGTTTCTTTTTTATTCAAAATTATAGAGTTTATCTTTCATTTCCAATTAGAAACCTATATGTAGCATTCTCCTCTTTTGGAGATTTGTGAAAGATGGTTCAAAAGATTTAAAAATAACACAACTCAAAAACTTCAACTTCACCTTAAACCATTATTGGTGTACAATTAAATATTAAAAGCAGGCTATTGATAGAATAAAATTAACCTATTTATGCACAAGTGACTAAAATGTTAAAATCAACAATTTTATTGTTAAAATTAAAAACAACTAAGTACTAAGCAACTAAATCAGAGACAAATTGAATGAAAAATAATTAAAATATGAACTAACCCAAAACAGCTTTATAAAATAATACAATTTTTTTTTTATTCACCTCAAATAAAAAAAACATTATGACTAAGAATAAATTTCTAAAACGAATATTTCCAAAATTTGCAGAATATCACAATACATATTGTTACACATATGATGAAATAATTTATTTGTCAATATTATTCTGGATATAAAGACAAATTAAAGAAGTTATAAAAGTAATTGTGTTTGTATTAAAAAAAATATATTGAAATTAATGTTGGCTAGAAATTGATTTGTCAATAATTACTTTAATTATAAATAATATTTTGGAGATAAAAACATATTAAGGAAGTTGTAAAAATAATTGTGTTTGGGTTTAGAAAAAAATATATTGAAATTAATGTTGTGTTTTCGCAATGTTGGGTAGAAATTGATTAAATGTAAATCTAACTGATAAATATGGCAAACAAAACTTTTAAAATTCAATGAAAAATACTGGAAAGGAGGGAAGTGGGAATTATTACCTCACCTCAAGTTCACATGTTTAGATTCGCATAGTATGAACACTATAATCAGTAATTCAATTTATAGATCATATTAAAAAAAAATCTAAAATACCATACTTTAAAAGAAATAATCTCTATCGAATAAAAAAATTTTTTAGTACTTATCATGTAATATTTAATTTTAGATATGATCACTGTGTAATATATTATTTTAAATTAAAATGTTAGGATAAAGACTTGAAATTTTTTTTTCTCCTGCTTATATTATATAGAAAAAAATAATACAATCTGAACTACAGTATACAAGTAAATTATAGTTATAAAATTTAAGCAATGAGTAGTACAATTAAATGAACAGTAGTATAATTTGTAAATTGAAGGGTTGGTCCGCCATTAGGAAGGTAGGGGTACTCCCCTCTGGTTAATATAAGTTATATAACTATCGTATAATACATTTATATATGTGTATATACACACACTTTTTTTCTTAATTAGTTTATAATAAAAAAAAAATGTTCAAATTTAGAGCATTAAAGATCAAAGGACATTAATCACCCAGTTTAAAGCACTTTATGATAAGTTTTATTAAAAATATAACAGGAAAAAAAAAACTTGCTAAGTAATTTATCAAAGAGAAGATAAAAAGTGTGATAAGATAAAAATATATTCGCCAAACATTTCCTGAAAACCAAAAAAAACAATGACACATAAAAACTACCCAATTCAAATAATTAAATAAAAACATCAGAGCAGGTTAGAATTAAATGCCACAGGTCCAGTTAAAAGAAAATTTTATGTCCTTTTATGTATATCTGCTTACCAGTACACTAAATTTAAAATGTATATCGTTTTTAATCTAATTAAAGTTAGCAGTCAATGCATTAGATAAGTGGCTCCCAACCTATAGAAGACTGCAAACCATTAAGCCAGAAACTAAATCATGGGCGGCCTACTACCCTCCCAACTTGGGGCGAAGTCGGTCAGACATGGTGCTCACCTTCAAATATATTCGACAATGATCTTCCTTTAAAGTGCATTTCAAGCCTCTTTTATTGCGTATACGTAAAGCAGTAAAGACATTTTTAAAGAACAGAGTCCAGAAAAGTTGGTATTCTATGTGGGTTGAAGTTCCACTTACTAATAAACTAAGAAATATCAAAAAAGCACACAAAAGTGGGCAGTTGCTACAAGAGGAAGCAGAAGAGAAGAAGTATTTGTTACAAGAATGCAAATTGGTCGTACCAACTTAACACATGTTCACTGAATCACAAAAGAGGAATTTGACATTAATAAAATACTCCCTTTCAGAGAACAATAGATAAAATCATAAAGCTTTTAAAAGAAACCCAACTATATCCTAAAATATAAATTACCAATAATGACCAGCATAATCGTTAAGGAAAAAGTTTATTCAAGTGTAAGCCTATACATTTGTACAGGTGAATATGTATTATATGCAAGTGAGAATACTTGTTTGTAAAAATAAATGTATACAAAAGTATATAAGTAAATATAACTGTGTGTGTTTGGAAAATTTTCTACAACCTTCAAATAAAGATGTAAATAAAATGGAATAAAATAAAAATAAATATAAGAAGATGGTCAGGGTTGCGGCCAAAAAAAAGAACAAATAGTTTATAACTATTTCAATTTTTGGACATTAAAATAGTTATAAACTATTTGTTCTTTTTTTGTCCGCAACCCTGACCATTTTCTTATATTTAAATCTTTACGGTCAACTATATATACATATATATAAAAAATAAATAACAAACTTTACTGTAGATAAAAATACACAATTATGTAAAATCTAATAATCACTAAAAATAATAATAATTAAAATACCAAGAACAAAAGTAAAGTAAAAAGGGCGTAATAACCAAGGAGTTTATCGCCCAGGACAAAACTGTAATCTAATCTAATCTATATTCATTCAATTTCTGGGATTGGTTAGGTGTCTATGTATTATAAGGGAATGTTTAATGTCAAAGTAAGGTTTATAAGAATTTTTGACAGTTTGTAGCAATAATGCAACTTTTGTTAGGTCATGTTGTCAGTTTAAAAAGGTTCATGTTTAATCTAGTAATAATGGCTCTGTTGTTTTATTTAAGAAAAATAACAGAAAATAAACTAAAAGCAGCTTATATATTATTAATTACTATTTTATTCTTAATTAATTAAAAAAAGTAATCAAATTGTTGAATAACCTTGATGGTTTCTGTAACAATCCTACAATTTTTTTCTGTTTTTGTAATATAACATCACTAAATGTGGGAAAATCTGAACTTTTTTCTTTTTTTGTAAACCTTAATGGCAATAAATTTTCCAAAAATAATTTTATTTTAAAACTGTGTTATGTACAATTTTTTTTCCGTACCCTTCATTAAAATAGGATTAGTATTTCGTATACATATAATAAATGAAAAATATCATATATAATTTTACTGAGTGTTCTCCCTTTGATTGCCTTATGGCATTAGAAGGTGTTGATATCAAGGTTACTAAGGTGGTATAATCTAGCTATAAGTCTAAGGATACGCCATGGAATTAATGGAACGTTATTACACATATTACAAAGAGTAACTGACGGTCCTTGGACAAACATTACAATGGGACTTTGGTATAACAAACCTCAAGGTGTTTTAAAAAAATTTGTTATATTGAGTAACTTGGTATAGTATATTTTTTTATTTATAACAAGGAATTCATTATATAGAGGTACGTTATACCAGGTTCTACTGATATGCAACTGGAGTGTTTCTGGATGTTGTCTGACATAAAATTACTTCACCATAACCTAGTCTTGCAAGTACTTTAACATAGAAAAAGTTGGAAAAATTAAACACAGATTGAATTTGGACAGTGAAATTTATTGAGCACGTTGTGGATATAAATTATCAAATTATTCAACACAGCCACCTATGGCCTGTACACAGGCTTGTTATATGCACAAACAGTTACCTAATGCAGTTCGCAGTACTTATAGTAAAAATTTCCCAACTGTTTCTTCACATCAGAATGACATATGCACATAAAATCTGGAAAGCCCAAGAGAAAAATGGAAGTATAGGTCAAATATAGCGTCCAAGCACAGCAATGACTAAGAACTACCAGATATTATCAAGGTGCATCTACACATTTGCCAAACTATGGCGAAAATCACATATCCGCAAGCATAAGGATGGTTTATTTGGATTGGTTAGTACAAGTTGGCCTGAATTTGAGGCCACCCCGTCGGGTGTGATTTAATTGGCACAAATCAAAGGATGCTTGTGCTGCATCCACACTTTTTTCCAGTTTGCTTTGTTTTAGAACTGTCAACAGATGAATATTTGTTCTCTATGCGTTTGAATTAATTAAAGAATTTCCCAGACCTTGCATAATTAACTCTTATTTAAGATTGTATATTTTAAAATTCTATCGATTCGGTGTAAATGAATTTTCAAATTTTGTAAATTAACTAGCAGTTTATTTTTTATTTAACATAGCACAAATATATATTTATGAAGACATTATATGTCAAGGTAATTAAATTGAAAAGTTTGATGAAAATTCTAGAATAAAGTTCGAATTTAAAGGTTATACAGCACTATTTCTTTGAAATTTTTAAAATCTACCACCTACTTTGCTGATATTAACGTTTCCTTTCATTTCACCAATCTTTATTTTGTTCCTGTTTATAATTAAAATAGAGTAATCGAATAGAAAAGCCGACAAAAGTCAAAAGAACACAAGCGTATGGATACTGATATTGATGCTTCCTTTGTTTACCAAGCATTTGTACAAGTCTTGGATCTGTATATTCCGCCTCAGCACACAAGGCTTGATCAATTTAGCGGTGGTTGGAGGAACACCTACTTAAAGAGTTTATCAAGGCTTCAGACTGATTTGAACTTTCTGTACTAGCAGATGAGTCATATCTGGAGTAAATGAATTGCCCCAGAGGGTACACTAATTTGGGGAGCCTGAAAAATCCAGTTCAATAACACACTGTTCCACAGTGACAGTAATACCACAAGAAATTAGCTACGTCTTTATGGTTTTTACTCCTAATAATTGTCTAGAATGATGAAACGTTGACTGATTTGATTTGAGAGACTTGAAAATTTAAAATCTTTCAATTGTCTTCCAACAATCTGAGTTATAAACAATACACCATCTTTAAAGTATAGTTGTGCATTAGAAAGAACGATATTTTATAAAGCACAAGAAAACCATAGTGCTTTTTATAATAAACCTGCACTGATGGTAAACAATTGTTAAAAATAAATTGTCTGAAAAACTGGTATGTTTATATATATCCTGGGGACTTCTAAGGCAGAGAGAAAAACTTAATTTTTTAAACTATTTTTTAAGAACAAAATAGTTTAAAACTATTTTATATAATAATTATAATTTA
>NW_027107091.1:32703-102901 GCF_000696795.3 Halyomorpha halys | reverse complement strand
TAGTCAGAAAATTTTCTAAAAATCTTATAAAATATAGGCATAGTGGAGTAAACTTATAATGTATAATAGTCATACAAGAGATTTTTTTATGTTTTATCATTTTTGTTCTTAAATTTATTATTAATCTTTCTTTATGTTTCCTTATAATTCTTTAATTTGGAGTAAATGAATTGCCTCAGAGGGCACATTAATTTTAGGAGCCTGAAAAATGCTCTGGGAAAAGCAGTTGATAATATTCCACGAGATATGCTGCGTACTACAATAAATGACCAACCCCACGAACTAAAATCCATTTACAGGCTAGATGTTGCCATTTTGAATATTTCAATTTTCATTACATCTTTTGAGTTTTCCAACTTTTTACCTGTGACAGAACATAAGGCAAGACTAGGTAGATGTCAGCCAGACATCCAGGTGACAGTTCTTAATGCCATTAACCATATACTACAGAATAATTGAAAGAAATGCAGAATCACAAATCAGAGAATCGCAAACCACTACAATGTGAGAAAATAAATTGAATTAGATAAATTCTTTACAAGTTTGAAAAGAAATTAATATTATAAGTCTGTAATAACCTCAAAGGTGTAGAGATAAAAAATAATAAATTTACATCTAGAAAAGGCTAGTAACTAAATCAAACAACATTGAGTAAGTTAGGTTTACTGATAATCTTTAAGAACATCCATGGCTTCATAACAGCCAACAAGATAATGAAAAATATAAATTACAGTTTGAAAATCAATAAATAAGGCCACTTTATCAGTTCATGCCAATTGATGCATCACCAGGACAGAAAACACTATACCACATGTATACATACAAAATACTATTTCTTTCTGCTTGTATTTAGATATCTTGGAGTGACGGACCATCACTAGCTAATATCTTTTCTTAATTGACAGTTGATTCGTGAGACATAGACTGTTGATTTGTCTTTGTAAACGTGACATTTGTGATTTTCTGTCTAGATCATGCTTAAATTGGCAAAATATCAACTGGTGAGTTATTTACTGGGATTTTAGAGATATAAGGCATTTAACGGTAGTTAAAATCTTCCAATTGTATTTTAACAATTAATTAATGTATATCACTGTTCTGAGATTTTGCTCTTTTATATTAACATCAATTAAAAACTAAATTTTATTGATTCCAATCACTGTTGCCAATACTTTGACAGTTAGCAATCAATGTAACCATTCTCAAAATAAAGAGCAATGAGGGTAATCCTTCAAACACCTGTATTATTTCTCTAAAATGTATACAAACTTCATAAAATAAATTTAAAAAAAAAGAGATTTAGTAAAATAATATAATTTTTAAAACATATAAAATCATTTTAGAGGATTTTACAGCTAATTCAACTAGAGATATTCCTTTTTAAGTTAAACAAATTTGTAATCATTTTTGAAAATAAATAAATTTAAAACAATTATGTACTGTATTGAGATACATAATTGCCATACTTAGAATCATCCTTAAAAAATTTAAAGGAGTTATCTTTCACCATTTTTCTCCACCTAAAAAATAAATGGACAGAAGAAGCCAAAGAAATTGAAATATATCTGTATATGTGTAGTATATATAGTACACACAAAGCATTAATTATTTTTGAAATTTTACCTCTTAAAAATATGGATATTTAAGCCAAAAATATGTGCTTTAATTTGAAATAAAAAAATCAATAGTGTATCAATCCATAATTCTCATGAACTGGACTGAGGACAGTTATGCGAAACATATCTACATCTATTTTTTTTTTTTTTTTTTTTTTTTTTTAATTTCACAGAATATTTAAACACTTGAAAAATGTGAATTTATAATAAAAAATATTTAATTTTTTTAAACTACATTGTAAGCATTAGAGGTCTTACTGTCCCTAAATTTTAGGATTGCTATAATTTTGTTGTTTTTTATAGGATGTAGCAGGTTTAAAAATAACAATCACTAATAAAAATAATTTTAAAAAATTTCCTTTTTAATATTGTTTCTTTTATAATGTTTTTATAAATATCAAAGAAATTTAAAGGTTGTAAAAATACTTCTATAATAGATAAACATGATCGTTTAACATATTTTTTTAAATAAAGTTTATTTTTTTGTACTGAAAATTCATTGTATAAATGTCCTGAATTGAAACTTGGCCTCGAAACATCTTTATCGCCGAATCATAGTAGTCCAATGAAGGATTAGATATCTAATTTAATCCAAAAGACTTTTCAACCAGCTAATCAACATTTTTTTAGCCGAACAGGGAAACTTCTTCAGCTCTTTTAAACTGTTAATAAAGAATTTTGAAACAATTCGTTTTAGCTATACATAGAGACCATTCCAAAGAAATAAATAATCTTCATAACAATGATTTTACCTAAATTAAAAATTTTTTTTTGTAACAAGCTTGAACTAATTTCTTTAGAAAAATAGAATAAACTAGTTCTAAAATAATTTTTAATAATAATTTTGATGTCTCATGTCCTAAATATAAATTTATTGTAATACTTATTCATATGTCAATTAATTTATACATTAAATTTTATAAATAATTCAAGGGTACAAGAATGAGAACAAAGTAAACACAGAAACCGATGAAGATTAGTGTCTTATTCCCCCTCCCCCTTTGTCAATAAATAGACAAAAATCAATACTGACTTTAAAATATAGGCCATGTAAATGACTTTAATAAAATTAATCTTAAGGAGAAGAGATTTTGATATGTTTACACAAAAATTATGGTTTGAAACTATTGAATAAAACATGCTCCAGTAGGTGGAAATTCTTAATTTCAACTTCTACTATTATTATTGCTTATTTATTTATCACACTTATCGATTTTCACCCACAAGGAATACACAACCCTTCAAAAGATCCTTAGCAGTGTAGATCGTCTCTATTCCAACTTGTAGCATTCTGCATAAGTACTGAAGTTCACACCACTGGAGTTGGTTTTTAAATTAGATACACTTGTGATTATGAGAGTAAATATTTAAAAATAAATGTTACCTCTTCATAAAAATGCAATTAACTCCAAAAAAATTTGTTATTCAAGGTCTGATAATGATCACTAATTAGCCAAATATTTTTAATTAAATACAGTATTCTATACATAATCTTAAAGTCATTGCTTCTTTATTTCTTAATCTCAAAAAGAAAAAATATGAAATATAATATCTCAAAACAAAATTAGTATTCTGAATTAGAAGTGGAAATTACATATTAACCACCAATGTTTCTTCTTCTAAAATAATTTGCCTAGAATGAAATCATGTAACTTAAAAACACCACAAAAAAAATTCTAATGGAAGTTAAAAAAAAAGTATCAAAACATTATGACTTTTTCATATTTTATAAGGTTATTATCTCTGGGGAGTAATTAAATAGATACACAATCTTAACAAAGCATTTCTTATCACAATGCAAGGCTTAATAAGTATAGCAATTACATTATTGCTAGAAAATGTTAATTATTTAAAGACACAAGAACTAATGTGTATAACTTTGTGTTTACTAATCACTCAGGATTATATGTACTATGAGTAGTAAACAATATCATATCATAACAATATGTATCAAATAAATAATTCTAATAAACTTAAATGATATCAATAAGTGTCAAGAATGAGCCCTAATAAATTATTAGTTATTAAACTTAAGCAAAAGCAGAGAAATAAATAGATAAATAAAAGTCGAAGAAATAACCAAACAAAATGTTTATGATTCAAACGATAACATTATATTTCCATTTATCTAAATAACAATAATGGATTGGAAATCTTAATGAACACCAACACACGAAAATAAAACGATTAGCAAAAGTTGAGCAAGATATTTTTAATAAAGGTGATCAAATTTACAACTAAAATGTGGGCTAAATAACAAATCAAAACAACAAATATTTAGTACCTTCTTAATTTTAGGTGAAATTCGTTTCATATATATTCACAGAATGGGCACTTGAAACACTTAAATAAACACAAATTGTCCAAAGAAACCACGGATCTATGACTGTTCATTTTCTCTAAAACTATAACAAGCGACGTTACCGTGAAGAAAAATTAAATTGATCTAAAAATTTGTACAATAATATCACGATAAGCTAAAACGCGTTCCTACAGTCATTGTTTTTGATTGTATATTTTTCTTATAGTTGAGTGGTTTACCACTGAATGCCTTTCCCATGGCCGCACTTATCGCAAACATTACAAAGTAGAAAATTGATAGGATAATGAAAATGTTTATACGCCATTTCTGAAATGTTTAGGTCATTAATAAAGCGGTATTATTTTAAAAGCCATTTTCAATCAAAATTAAAATAAAGTTATTTTTTTAATAACACAAACATAGAATATAACCTTTATTAGTAGACTACATTTTAAAAAAAATTCTATTTATAATAAAAAATACGGAACAAAGAATTTTGTTGTTTTTAAAACATTAACAGATTTAAGTTTTAAAAAGTCAATTAATCTTTTCTCTGCCTTCATAATTAGGATAGTCGGCTTTTGGCAAGTTCAAAGTTCCCATATCACGGTCAGTCTTGAGTGGTTGGTTGCCGAGGTAGGATCGTACTCTTCTAGGTAAGCTATCTTCCTCAGAAATTTCTCTATTACTGTTACATAATCCAGAAATTATTTGTTGATTATGTTAAATAAAATTAGTTCGTTTATTTTTGAGATAGTATTGATTATTGAATATCTATTCTAGGATCAAGAAGTATTTTAAAAATGAAAAAAATTAAGGCAGGACCAGTAGTGGACGTACTTGGAGATGAAATGACAAGGATTATCTGGGATGTAATAAAAGAGAAGCTTATTTTACCGTTCTTAGACATTGAGCTTCATGTTTATGATCTGGGAATTGAAAACAGAGACAAAACAAATGATCAAGTTACAATAGACTGTGCAGAAGCAATTAAAAAGTACAATGTAGGGATAAAGTGTGCCACTATAACACCAGATGAGAAAAGAGTTGAAGAATTTAACTTGAAACAAATGTGGAAATCTCCTAATGGCACTATTAGAAATATTCTGGGTGGTACAGTTTTCAGGGAGGCTATTATTTGTAAAAATATTCCACGGCTAGTCCCTGGTTGGACAAAACCCATTATAATTGGAAGACATGCTCATGCTGATCAATACAAAGCAACAGACTTTGTAGTTCCCTCTAAAGGGAAATTGGTTTTATCTTTCATTCCCGATGGTTCTGGTGAAGGTATTGAACATGTAGTGCATCATTTCAAAGGTCCAGGTGTTGCTCTGGGAATGTACAATACTGATGAGTCTATTGTTGACTTTGCCCATTCTTCTTTTAAATTTGCATTAGATAGAGGATACCCTCTTTACCTTAGTACTAAAAACACAATATTGAAAAAGTATGATGGGCGCTTTAAAGATATCTTTCAAGAAATTTATGACAAACAGTATAAGTCTCTGTTTGAAGCCAAGAATATATGGTATGAGCACAGGCTTATAGATGATATGGTTGCATATTCTATGAAATCTGAAGGAGGATTTGTCTGGGCATGTAAAAATTATGATGGTGATGTCCAATCAGATTCTGTTGCTCAAGGATATGGCTCTCTTGGTCTAATGACTTCGGTACTTATTTGTCCAGATGGAAAAACTGTAGAAGCTGAAGCAGCTCATGGGACAGTTACAAGACATTATCGATTTTATCAGCAAGGTAAAGAAACATCAACAAATCCTATCGCTTCAATTTTTGCTTGGACAAGAGGACTGTTACATAGAGCAAAGCTTGATAACAATAATGAATTAAAGCACTTTGCTGAAACCTTAGAAGATGTATGCATTGAAACCATTCAATCGGGATTCATGACAAAAGATTTAGCTATTTGCATTAAAGGAATGAATTCTGTTCAAAGATCAGATTATTTGGAAACATTTGATTTCCTAAATAAGTTAGCTGAAAATCTTAAGGTAAAGCTGGGAGCATGACTTTCAAAATTATAATTTATAGCTTAAGACAGTAAATTAAAATGGCAATGTATAGGTTCTTGGGATTGTTGATCTTGGCTTGTACTTACAAAAAAAATAAAAAAGTGGGGTGGGGTGTACCATTGTTTGTAACAAAAAACAGTATTGCAACGGAGTTGTATGACTGAAAAACGTATGTACTTTTATTTAATTTCATGTTGTATATTTATTAGGTTTTTATATTTAATAAATAAATTTAAATTTAAAATAGTAATTCTTTTTCCCCTTCCCTTAAAAAGTAGGACGTAATGAGGTCAAAGATGTTATCTATAAAAGAGGCTATATTTAAAAACATTTTCATTAAAAAAAGAACTTTATAATACATAATACAGTCAATGTGAATACACAAAGTACTTAGAACTGAACTAACAATAAAACAGTCTTATAGTTAAAATACAATAATTCATAAAACAATTTAAATTTATGTCAATGTACAGTTGCACATATTTTTTTCACAACTTATAGGATAGATAAATCATAATATTCACAGAACATTTACATTTTTACATTATTGATAAACATTGATTTACAAAAATGTAATATGTACATTTTAGTTAGATAATGACTTTCAAAAATAACTAAAGAAAACAGTTCATTAAAAAAAAGTTATAACCAAGGATGCCAAGCTGGGTCCATTCGACAAAGATTATCTGGACTTTTAGCAGCTACAACAAGGGTACTGACCTGAAAAATAAAATAAACATTTTTTTTTAAAATAGCAACAATCCATATTTCTAAACAGAACGCTATAAGAAATTTGTTTTCCTTTACCTTGCTTTCAGTACCCTCAAAATTTGCGAGGCTGTTTAGTCTTTGTGTTATAGAATTTACAGCATGATTAACAAGTGTGATTATCAGTTCGCCAGCAACATCAGCAGGTGGTGAACCAATGCTTTCATGTTGTTCTTCTTGTTTCTAGAAATTGATATATCAAATATATTGTTTGAATGAGAACTTGGAAAGTTATTTTTTAATCTCTATAAAACCTGTTTACTGATGGTACAACTTTTATATAAACAACATTAATGTCCTTAATGCTAATGGAGTTAACTCTAAGACATTTTTAAAAACTACAAGTTTTTATAGTAAAATTACAGCAAATTTACTAAAGAAATGAAGTAATACATAATAAAATTAATAGAAGTATGCAATTTCTTTAAACTCAGTTTTAATAAAGCTTTGAAAAATAGGATCAACTCCTAGAGGTTACAAATTACTCATGAATAGTAATCAACTATGATCCAGCAGTTTTATTAATTTAATTTCTGCATCTCAAACAAATAAAATTATTTTATAAGTCCAGAATGATAAAAAGTCTATCTTTTAAGATTAAAAGCTTTCTATACAATCATATTAGATAATATCAATATGTTAGCACAATTTGATTTTTATTAATTATTGATATTCACTTATTGTTTTTAAATTTGTTCTTTCTTTAAAATATACTTCAAATAATTTATTTTTTATTACTGTAATTTATAAAAACAATCTATTTCTTTCTAAAAGCATAGGCATAAAAATTTTTTTACAGCATAATAAAACTTTGTTACATCTTACTAAACCAAATAACAATTAACAAACAAAAAAAAGTTATTAATCTATGACTGTAAATTAAAGATTTTATAGAAAAGCTTTTTAACTAAATGGAGAAAGTTGGAGTATATTTGATTCTTGACTGATAAAAAATGTTTTTTTTTTACTGACTTTCCTTAACCTACTTTAAGCCTAAAAGGTTATAAATGTATAATTCACTAAAGTAAAGTTTTTCTTTTTTCAGTTCAAGAATATTTGAAATATAAACATCCAAAAGGATCATCTGATTTTAAGCCCTTATACCATATTATGTGTGTGGTAGTAAATATGTACTATATTTTTTTTTTTTCAGGTTAAAAATAATCCTTTGCCTTCTTATGGACTTCAAATACAAACTAGTCAGAGAGTCGGAAAAGTAACAAATACAACTACTCAAATACATTTAATTAAATAGCATTCTTGGTTCCTTGGTTTGTAAATAATAATTTGAAAAATAAAAAAAGTTAATAAATTATTTAAGTGGATTTAATCTAGGAGATAATGACAGAGCTATAAAAAAAAGTATTTCATTAACTATTGTAACATCATAATCATAATCTGTGAGAACCCGACACTGCATCTAAACTATTGAAGGGTCTAATAAAGTATGTTAAAATGTCAGCATAAATTAAAGGAGCAAGATACTGCATATATTATTGAATCAGTATTCAAATACTCAGTTATTAATTAAATAATAGTGTAACAAAAAATGGATGATTAATAAATAATGATAAATATATAGAAATGTATGCAGTGGAAGAATATATATTATAACAGTATACTATTTAATTTCAAGTAGAGGCTTACCTTTTTGTGTGCAAATATCATTTCATCTCTTAATATGGCACGCAATATACTGGTCACTTTAAAATTTGGATAAACAAAACACCTTGCAGAAGCAATCATGCTAGCAGTAAGCGGACCACTGACGCCTATTTCAGAAACAAGTTCTTGAATATTAGGTGTCAGCCTAAATGGCACCGGCCTATTGGCATCAAGTTCGCCTGAAAACAAATTAAAGTAGTTAAAATCTATCAAGGTAATCATTAGTAGTAATATACTAAAAAAAATCCTTATTTTACCTTTTGTATCCTCGACATCAAATTTAAAATAAGATATATTTAACAGCCCAGAATCTTGATGTATGTATAACATGTCAGGATTCAGCCTTGTCAAATGTAGTATATATTCACAAAAACAGGCTAAAGAAAGCTGAAGGGTAAACTAAAAAAAAAAAAAAGAAAAGATAAGTAAAATACATCACTTTTGGTCATTGTTTTATTTCAATAAAACAGTGTGGGATCATTATTTAAATACACTAGAAGTAAAAGTAATTTTTAATTTTATTAAAAAGAAAATTTATTTTAGAGAGAAACTTTTTAAGATCGTTTATTATAGCAGACTGGTAACATTAATGAACTCACTGATTTAATGTTAGTAATAACAAATTATAGCATTTATTTATAAATAAAAAAAAAAAAACTTATTTCTCAGCTAACTTTATCAATTAAAATGAGCAAGATAAAAAAACATACAATATCTTACGATTTCCCAAAAATAAATAATGTTATCACCTACTGAAAAACAATATTTTACTTAAACCATAGAAGGAAATTACAACTCCATTTGTAATTAATTTGATAAACAAGATATGAACTATCTTCAGAAGAAATTGAAATTTATAATTATTATTCTACACGATGAAAACAAGAAAATAATTAAATAATAATAAGAGTAATTTTATTTTTACTTTAGCTTGGCTACTTATGATAAACATAGAAGGGAAAATATTCCAATTGTTAAACATTTCGAATCCCAGTTTTCAAAACAAATACATATTTTAAGATATAAACTCAAATAACCAAGGGCCTTATATCAATGATTTTAACGATTTCAAAATTTCACGAATAGACCTCTGCTTTTTATTAAACTGGTTATAACAATGTACAATTAATAGTTTTTAACATCGACTTAGTCTTATCCTACCTCCACTCGGGATTATTTTCTCACACACGCATATATTTATATAAGTTAATTATTAATAACACTGAGTTATTTTAAAAGCAGTTTTATGGAAATATTTTTTTCTAAATTTGAAAGTCAATTAAAAAAAATAAATAAAAATAAAGCTCTAATACTAAAGGAATATTGAAAATATATTGATATTATAACATATTTTGCACAAACTGATGAAAAACATTACATAAGAATGGTATAAAAAGAAAAACAAGAAAGAAAAACATTTACATGTTTTCATCAAAACATTTATTCAATTGTTTTTTTTTTTATAATGCCTATAATAACCTCAAAATAAACTATGCAGAAATGTATATGTTATAAACAAAATATGAAAATTATGTAATTTATTATAAATAGTTTTATGTTGAGTGATTTCTTCTGGTATCAGTGAAGATAAGATGGATAACAACAGGAAAAAACTATTTCTTAAAATTAGCATCTCTCTCTCTCTCTCTCTTTTTTTAAATAATGCTTTGTTTTTTTGTAAATTTTTATTTGACATTGCCTTTGTCTATATAAAATATTAATTGATGGCAACATTTTAATTTAAAAAAATAAAATCACAAATTTCAAAGGACCACAAGGCAGTTTAGATGAATAACAGGGTCACTCTTATAGAGAACTAATAAATGAATTTTAGATAAATGATTTCCTTTATCAATATGGGAACGAAAAGCATAAGATAGACTGGCAAATTTGAGCAGGAAAAGCTCAAAACATCAAGAAGTTTAAAAAGTAATAGAAGTATCAAAGAGTTATAATTTACATCAAGTTAATAATACCGGAATCTTTTTTTTTTTTTTTAATTGTTTTTAATTATTATATAAGAAGATAGTCAGGGTTGTTTTTAATTATTATTCAATGTATTTTGGGTTTTTGTGATGATATTTCTCTATTTAAATTTGTCACTTCCAACCACCAACATTCTTTGGGATTATTAATTTAATTTTTTAATAGTTGTTTTGTTATTTAATTTCTTTGATATACATATTTAAAAGTATACCACTTACAGCAGAAAGAGCAGGTTATCTTAGATATTTCTGAGAAAAATCAGGAATTATGCAAATTTGTAATAAAGTATAATTTTACTCGTCACATTTGCATTGAAGCCTGAATTTCTGACTTGAGCATGCTTCATTGCTGTTTCAAAATCGTAGGCTTAATATAATAGTTCTAATAAATATTAGAAACTAAATATAGAGATAAATCGTTTTAATTTCCACTCTTTTTTTTACTTTGTCAATTAATAATTGTGTGGCTGATTATTAAATCTTTTTAAAGACATTCCTGTGTACTATCTCTACACTCAGAGAATGAACATTTTGTGAAACCTAGCTGAATTGTGACTATGTGTTGCAAATATTTCTTAAATTAAATTGTATATTTAAATTGAACCATTATCAACTATGGGTATAGCTTTTAACATTATTTGCCAGGTTTTAAAATGAAAAATGTAGTAATATCCCAAAAGGATTTTTACCTTGAATGGTGAGTGTAATGAGGAATAACGAGAATGGTGGGCAGATGCCAGATAAAGAACAGTCCGATAAACAGTTTTAATCAATTACTTTCATATTTGTAGTTATATGTATAGATAATTGGCCATATAATTTCAAATATGTAGAAGATAATCAGGGTTGCGGTCAGAAAGAACAAAAATAGTTTAATACTATATATTATCCAAATAAATAATTAACAGTTGTAAACTATTTGTGTTCGTTTTGATCGCAACCCTGATCATCTTCATATTTAAAAAATAAATGGTGTTATAATTCCCTGGAAAATGAAAGACTCCAATAAAAATGTGCTGTGTAAATTATTCAATTAAATTAAATTGAGGTAAATTTATACTATAAATTATGAAAACAGGTCAATTTATTATTAAGGTTTTATATATACATATATATGTATGTGTATATACATATATATGTATTGTAAATATATATACACACACATTAATATTTTATTTATATCACAGTATTAATTATTATTTAAATGGAATATGATAAATACTTTTTCTTCTTTATTATGAATAATAAATATTAACCTGTTTGTTTTATCATTTATGATGTACAGTAATTTACATAGAAGAAAGAATTGCTAAAACTAACAAACTAATAAAATTACTAGTTAAAACAAAAGTAAAAAAATTAAATTTGTATCTTAAAAAAATAATGACGGTTTAGTTTAGATTTAAAAACTAGTTAAAGTTAATTTTTATTGTTTATAAATAATCAGATCATTAGATTATCAAACAGGCCAATCAATTTTGTTTTATGAAGTTTCAATTCAGCTCAATTAACTATGATGACACAGTTCCTCTAATCGAGATAAGGCAATTTAACGATGACATAACTCCTCTAAATGAGAAAAGGCAATTTGTTATAATTGCAATACCAAGCCTTCCTGGCCAGAATTTCAATTAACTAAATTGCTAAATTTAAAATAAAACATTTCCATTCATTAATTTAAAAATTACATAATATGTTTTCCTCTTATTTTTCTTAAAATATATTTTGGATAAAATATTGGTCTGTGTTAATTGGGTACATCAACAACTAGTAAATAATTTTAATTTGGTCCCTTTAAACAAAGATTATAAAATTTTAAAAAATCTTAATTTATGAGAATCAAAATTTAGTTTTACCAATTCTTATATAAGAATTACTGTATATCATAAATGATAGAAAAAACAAAACAAGTAAATGTTTGTTGTTCATTATAAAGAAGAAATATTATCTATTATACTACATTTAATTATTACTGCTGCAATGAAATAAACAAAATACTAGTGTAAAATGTCAGAATTATTATAAAACAGATTATCTCAAAACTATAATATTAATACTAAATTAATATCAGACCTAGCTAAAAAATGGATAATGATTAATCAATTTTTGTTCAAATATCACACACCTAATTTTGACAACATTAGGTTTTACTAATTACACAATAGTTAATCTATATATAATTGTTTTTAATCCTTGAATAACTTTTTAATTTAAATGACAATATTAATTTTTACATATCATGCCTCTACTCATTCCATATTTGAGTTAAGGATCAAAAGTTCAAATGATTTATTCATTAGATTACACATCTTTAATTTTATCACTGACAATGACCTTCTAATAAAAAAAAATTCTAGAAACCCGACATTAATTACAAACAGGTTTGTTTTATTGTGATTAAGTGGATACAAAGTCCATTTTTAAGACCACTTAACTTAACCAATAAACTGCATTTTTTCAATCAAAACTCTGTCTACTTCCAAATTTAGAAATATGATGAACTTTAAATTTAGTAGATTCATACTAGAGGCCGTCAAACATTTTTTGGATATACCTCAAACCTAACCTATTCACAAATTAAAAATTTGATATCTTAATAATAAATTAACCTGTTTTTATTATTTATAGTTTAATATGGTATTATTTTTATTGTAGTATTTTGTTTCACAGAGGATTTAAATGCTATTCATCTAGAACTTTTTAAATAAGAAATGAGTAAATTGTTTATCTATTTTTTATCTGCTGATCATCCTTGGTATTCCTCATTACACTTTACAGAATTTTTCACCATTGGAACTGAAAAATCATTTTTGGGAATCACGGCATTTTTTATTTTAAATTCTAGTAAATAAAATGAAAAGCTGTACCCATAGTCGATAATGCTTCAATTAAGTTATGAGATGTAAGTTAAGAAATATTTACAACACTTGGTCTCAATTTAGCTAGGTTTCACAAAAGTTCATTCTCTACCTGAGTAGAGATAGTGAAAATGAATGTCTTAAAAATATTTAATAATCGGCCAAACAATTATTGATTAACAAAGTAAAATAATAGTGGAAATTAAAACGATTTATCTCTATATTCATGTTTTTAAAAATAATTATTAGAACTATTATATTGAAGCAGTAAACAACCCTAAAGTAAGAAATTCAAGTGCCAATGCAAAAGTGATCTGTGCGAGTAGAATTATACTTTATGACTGATTTGCATAATAATTCCTGACTCCATTCAGAATCTACTCTTCCAGCTGTATGAAGTAAACCTAAATATGTTAAACAAATTAATTAACAAAATGACTACTAAAAAATAAGA
Source organism: Halyomorpha halys (assembly GCF_000696795.3). NCBI lineage: Eukaryota > Metazoa > Arthropoda > Insecta > Hemiptera > Pentatomidae > Halyomorpha > Halyomorpha halys. Next base: position 89,217 of record NW_027107091.1, on the reverse strand, counting down.
ATTATAATCCCAAAGAATGTTACTGTTTGGAGGTGACAAATTTAAATAGAGAGATATCCTTGCAAAAACCACTAACTACAATAATAACTAAAAAAAAAAAAAAATATTGAAAACTATCCAGAAATAAATAAAAATATAGTTTAAGTAACCACAATACACATTACCATTTTTCTAAACGTCCAGAAATCTGTAGGGGAAGGATATGTCCGAAGAGCCCAATCCTTAAGGAGCGTTCGGGGAATCATTGCAGTTTGAACATCCTTCAAAATATCTTTAAGAATTTGGTGGCTTGCTTGCATTCCTCGAGACTAAAATATATTTCAAGATGTACTTTACTATGCATAGAATAGTAATAAATAATAAATATAAAATTTTCTGATTCAATAGATTTTTTCTCTTTTCCAAATAAAAATATTATGACAATGCTTCATCTGTTATCTCACCCAGAAACTTGTTATGTAAATAATTCATAAAATACTGTAAAATATTAGATCATAACATTATAATTCATAATTACTAAGTTATTACTGAGTTCAAATTATATTTATGTTATTATTAATATATATTGCATACAATATTACTATAGCTCCATGTTAACTATGCATTACTACAACATTATTAGATTGTTCTAAGTTAAAATCGATAGATAAAAAGGTTTATTTGGAAATATCAACTAATTAATAATTTTTGTCTATCAGCACCATTACTTCATCATACTATGCAGTCGGCCAGAAAAGAAATATATGTCTATACCGTATATATAAATATCTTAGTGATTTGATATATTAAATGTATTTGCATTTTATTATGATTAATTATCATTATCATAATGGAATACAATTAATGATTAGATTGTAATTAAATATTAAATGATTTTCTGAAGTCATCTGAATATTTAAATAACAACTATTATATTGTTGTTTTTAACGGCCTCATTGTCATGGCATCATAATGGATACAAAAATTGTAAATTAAAATTTTATTAGTAGATTTTGTGTTCAAGTTTGGCTTGATAATGATTTTAACTAACCCAAGAACAGCTATTATTATTATTTTTTTTTTTTTAAGATGAGTTATTTACTAAAAATTAATATTTAAGAATTGGCCACAATAAATAATTTTTACTGGAAGATTATTGATTGACCGTGTGTAAAGATGAAAGGAATATGGTCCGGGTGCGGTCAAGAAATAATTTTTACATATATTCATACAGTATTTGACAGTTATCATATTTCTGATAGAACAATTTAAATTTTGAAACAGAAAAAAATAAGATAAATAATATCTGAGTTTTAAAGTTGATATGAGTTATATAGTTTATACAATAATATCAATCTTAATTCAACTAATGGGTGTTTTTTTAAGCCCGATAGAACTTGAAATTGTAAAAAATAACACAAAAAATTAAATTGTAATCAAAATTTTTTTTTTATTCGAAAGATCAATACGTGACATTAACATTTGAAAATGATTTCGGGCATATGGGCACCGCGGCTGTTCTTGACGAAGCGCATTCTGTAAAATTGTGTTCAGCGATGAGGCGCATTTTTGGCTTAACGGGTTTGTTAATAAGCAAAATTGCCGCATATGGTCGTGCGATTTGACACCTCTCGATTATTTCCTGTGGGGCTACGTGAAGTCACTGGTTTATGCTGATAAACCAGCAACAATTGACGCCTTGGAGGCCAGCATTGTTCGTGTTATTCGTGACATACGGCCAGCAGTGCTCGAAAAAGTGGCCCAAAATTGGACGTCCAGAATGCGCTTCGTCAAGAACAGCCGCGGTGCCCATATGCCCGAAATCATTTTCAAATGTTAATGTCACGTATTGATCTTTCGAATAAAAAAAAAATTTTGATTACAATTTAATTTTTTGTGTTATTTTTTACAATTTCAAGTTCTATCGGGCTTAAAAAAACACCCTATATATCAATATCAAATTTAACTTTTACAGATAATAATAAAACATTTTTAAAGAAATAAAATAATCTTAAACTGAAGATATATTTCTGTGATATAAATCTGAAATTATTATAAGTAGAAAATTTTTACCTGGACAGATGCTAGGCGATCATAATATTTTGTGATTGGAGCATCATGTTCAATATTAAGCATATGACAGGATGATTTATAAACATCAAGGAGGGATATTGAAGCAGGGTTATCTTCGACAAGCCGCATTTGTGGAGAAACAGCGACAACTCGAGGGACTGTTATATGTAAAAATCTTCTCGAAGTCTCCTGAAACATTAATAATAACAAATTGCTAAAAAATTATTTCATTTCACAATCCTGGAACAAAAACGATGATTTTTAATTAGAAAAGTCAACTAAACATGAAAGTCAGTTTAAAAAACATGAAAAGTCAACTTAGACAGTAGAAGAAAGGTTATTCGGACAATTGTACTTTCATAAGTAATATAACTCAATACTAAATAAATCTATACCTTTTCTAAATATTAAATATAATTGTAATACTTCTTCAAGACTGGTTTTATAGTTTAAATAAGATAAATTGTACCCATTTAGGTTTCACACAATATTTATTAATGGAAGATTGTTGATTGACCGTGTGTATAGATGAATGGAATAGAATCCGGGTACAGTAGAAAAAATACTCAAATAGTATACCCATTTACTATTTGAGTTTTTTTTTACGGCACCCGCACCATATTCCATTCATAATATTTATTAATATTTTAAATGTCCAACATGGATAATTAAAATATTAAGAAAGAGTGTTTGAGACTTAAATGATTTAAAAGATACAATTTATTCTATTTAAACATTAAATATTTATCTCATAAAAGCTATTTAATATAAAAGATTAATTTAACAAACTAAAGTTGTTATAGAATATTTATAATAATTTATAAAACAAAAACATCTATGTTTAAATATATTAATGCTGTATTTTGAATTTTGATAACTGTACTATTTAAAAATAAAAGAATTTTATTCATGGTTTCATTAGTCATGTTTATACAATGTATTGTATTATTAGAATGATATTTATTTATTTAGAAGTTACAAAGCAAACAAATATCTAAATGTTTATAAACAAACAAGTCTTATTGCCACATAGCCATGAACCAAAAGACATTAAAAAAAAAATTCTTTGAAACATTACTTGATAATAATCATTAATATTGTTAAAAATATCTCACATTGCATTGATTTTATTACATATTTTTTTTTTTACAAAGAAACTTTGTTACAACCTTGAAACATATCCTCCTCCACTATACCATACCGGTTACCGTTCAGTATTGGCAATATATTTATGGGTATTTGTATTACAGGGTATAAGGAACTTTTAATTTGTTTTCTATAAATATAAATAATTTAGCCGTATCATTTCAAATTATGAAGAACATGGTCAGGGGTGCAGTCAAAAGAGAACAAAAATAGCCGACAACTATTTATTTTGTCAACGTTTCACCCCAATTGGTAGAGCTTCATCGGGGCTGTTCAAGTTTAGAGGTATCGAGACTTTGATTAGAAAGTGGGACGAAACATTGGCAAAATAAATAGCTGTTAACTATTTTTGTTCTCTTTTGACCCATATTCTTCATAATTTTTAATTTGTTTTAATTTTTTTTTTTTTATACATATTTCTACTATTAATAACGTTAGTTTTACAAAATCAAATGATTTGTACAATAGGTATTATATATTTCTAATTCCAGTAAAATATATTATAAACACTTTCATATGAATTAGATTAGCCGGTATTGAAACTGTAAAAATTTCCACGGTGATAAAAATAACTTGCCTATAGATCAGGAAGTTAAAAATGTCCTTTAAACATGTGCACTTTTATTCGAAAACAAAAGTGTCATTTGCCTACGGGGTTTTCTAAAAAAAAGTAAGTTTTTTTATATATTTAGGAAAAAGATCAAGAGAGAAAAAACTCTTTGTAGTAAAACTCTCCTATTCATACACCATCTTTAGATTTTATAAAACACGTTTTCCAGTTTTTTTACTGAAATATGAATGTAAAGTACATAACATAATATAAAGTAGGTAATATGTAAATGTGTATGTGAAATAAGTTCAAAATTATAATAATAAATAAAATTTCTGAAAAACAATACAAATTTGATATGATACCTTCTGTTTTCCAAGATAATGGTTCAGCATTCGTAACAGCTGCAACACTCGTTCTTCTCTTCTTGCATCGCCAAGGCCAGAATCATTAACAACCAAATAGGGATATATTTTTCCGTTATGGCCTCTTATAAACAACCTCCTTGCTGCTGTGTTATGTTTCTGTACAATCTCGACTCTTGGCATGAATCGTGCTATTCTTACGTAGTAGTGAGAATGCTGTAAACATTAATAAAAACAAGAATATGTACTTCTGAAGTCACTACTATAAATTTTATAAAAGATCATTACTATAAATTTTATAAAAGACACTACTATAAATTTTATAAAAGACACTAACTACCTTTGGGAGCAGAAACTCTCCAGGCAGTTCAATTTCAGCTGTTTGTAAACTAAAGTTGCTTAAAAATCGACATTTTTCTTCTATCAGGAATGATCTAAAAAATAAATATTTATTATTATACATTATAAAGTAAAGTACCAGCAGCTTATGATTAATTAATATCACAGAAATGTAGAGTTTCACAGTTTCGATTGTTTTCTAATAGTTAATACAGTCAATAATACAAATATGTAAAAAATAAGTTTGCGCAGATCAAATTCTAATTATGCCCTAAAAATAATAATGCATATGTCAAAGTCATCGAGACATTGACAGGTTCTTTCGAAGCCATTTCAGAGATCTGCAGAATATCAAAAATCTAAAGGTCCTGATTATTAGCTAGAAACCACTCATACACATCATTTTCATTTGCATACTCGCAACCAGAAATATTTTTAAGAGTTTTTGTATCAGTACAAGACTGCTTGCACCTCCTGACTCTGAACAACTTACACTACTCTACAAGTCAGTCTTCCACTTTCTTATCGCTTATTCCAACCCAAGATTTGATTGTGTTCCAACAAACCTAATAAAGTAAATTTAAATTTGTTTTAAAAATGGTTCTGATAAATTCAGCAATTAAACCGAAATGGATTTGGACCCAATCATTTGAGATTATCACAGCTCCACAGTAATTTATAAAAGTTCCATTTATAACAAATAAATTTGATAGAATAAGTTCTAGAAAGCATGAAAAGTTCAAATAAAACACATCAATTCTAACGACTTAAACCTCATAGCGAACAATTTAAATTGTTTTTACTTTTTTTAGTTACTTCTAAGTAAGTATCATCAGTTCCAATCAACCTAATAATTCTAAAGGCAAAAATATTTCACCAATATAAATTAATAAAAATGTACAACATTTCTGCTAAAACGTCATCTTTAGGAACCAATTCTTAATTACACATTATAGTACAACTTACAGACTCAAACTTTCAAGCAGTGTAACCGATTCTTCCAACAATTATCCACACAGAGCTTTGAAAATACACATTTTACCCGACAAATACCCGCCATAATTACGCACTTATCATCACAGTCACAGGAATCAGTCATGTTGTTATAACTGCTACTATGATTTTTACAGTTATGATTGTACTGTCGCACTAACTCTGGCATGATAGTTGATAGTACAAGTTATATCACAGAAGAAACTATCTCATGTATATGCCTTTACATGTAACACCTTGCAGTGAACTACTGCACAGATAAATATGTTCTAAGCCCCAAATAGTCTGAGTAAGCCTATATTATAAAGTTTAATATCTAAAGAAAAACAATAACTTTTTGGCCACAGAAAAAGTGACAAAGTTTTAAGAAAGTGTCTAGGGATTAACTAGAAAAACTAGACTATTATGGACATGGACTAGTAAGGTACTTCACTAGCATTCTACATATAATTTAGAGCCATTTAACCCCAAATTACCATCAAAGGTGAAAAATATCTCAAATCCCTGCATTATCAGCACTGCTTCCATGGTAGAGGAGGTTATAAATAGTTTATCAAGATAGCTCTGGCTGTTACCGCACAGTCTAATAAATTAAAATCCCCCTAATTTCAAATATTGCTAATAGCATACTAAAACTAATCAATTGAACTGCTGCAAAATAAAATGTAATGAGAGATAACAACTTACTTAGACATAAGTTTTGTTTCAGCCTCAAGAATTTTAATCCATTTTTTCATTCTACTAATAAAATTTTGAAGTTTCATAGCACCAGGTACACTGAAATCAAAGTCAGCACTAAACTGAACTTTGATTTTTTGGAAAACTGGATCTTGAATTGTTACTTCAGCTCTTCTTGCAATGATTTCTGACGCTGAGCTGCTTAATGTTGAATTAACTGAGCTGCCAATGTTTTCTGTTAAAAATATTATCATATTAAACAACTGTCACTATAATATTTATTTTCATTAAAGCAGATAATTTCTAAAATAATTATTACCTATCCCAATACCAAAGGTCGATACTAGCTTCTTGACAAAGTGAAGAGTATGAGGAGTGATAGTTGCTTCTGAAACAGCACCTCTGTTTTCAAATGCTATAACATAACACTTAGCAAGACCTTGCCTAAGCTGTCTAAGAACTTCCTCATGCCAGCTTTCTCGAAACCAAACCACCTAAAAAAAAGAAAATTATTTTTTAATAATTCAAAAATAGAAATATTCTTCTTATAAATTTAACCACCACAAAATGACTGGAATATAATTGCAGTGCTAGCAGATTGCAATGGCATTTCCTGGTTTTGTTGAACTCGATGAAAAATAACCTGCTGACTAGATAGTAAACAATAATGTTTATATTCCTTTTGTAGCATATTTAACTAACCCTCTATATTTTATTTTATTTCTTCTTTTAGTCTGTACAAAAGCCATATGAAAGTGATTCTTTCGAAAGATATACTTTACTGAATTTAAATTCAGCCTCCTATGGACTGCCCTACAGTATTCTTTAATTTAGTCCACCTTTAGCTAAATCTGGTCAAACAACTAACTTGGAATTTTTATATGTGACTGAAAAGACAGGAAACTACACGTCAATTTAGACTATTACAGCACTTACTAGACAAACAGCCTAAGACTGATATACATGACTATAATAAGGCCTATCTGGACATACGGAGTTGAGCTTTGGAGCTCCACTAAACCATCGAATTCCTCCACTCAGTCCTTACAAACCAAAATCCTTCATGAAATCCTCAAAGCTCCTTATTTTGTCACAAATAAAACCATCCATAAAGATCTGACAGTTCCATACATAGCCGATCTAGCCTAAACTAGATATCAATTCTTCCATAATAAACTCATTTACCACCCAAATCCAGTAGTTTCTAACCTTGCCTATTCTTGACGTTCCTCTGAATTGTCTGAAAAGAAGATAGCCTTGGGACCTTCTAATGCAGATACTTTATTTTAGCGCTAACAATGAATAGTTTCTCCACAGTCTTTATCATGCCATTGTAATAGAACGCACATCACATTTACTAAATGCATTTTTATATAATACATAATTTCAGTAAATAAATAAAAAACAAAATTCAGCCTAAATGAATCTCATGTATGCAATATTAATGGAGCTGAGCAAAAAGAGAAGGAAGGACTTAATGTAGTTAATAATGGTAGATCAATAGTAATTGCTGACCTCACATTAAGTAAAAGAGAACTTAATGTAAACCAATCAACTGTCACATACAATTTTGAGCAGCTTGTAAAAGTGAAAGAATGGGAAAAAATAGTTTTACAAGATTCAATTTGACCTCTCATGAATGATTATTGCAGAAACAAAACTCATTATTTAGTATTTGTTGCTTCAAACTGATTTCTCAGCAATGGTCTAATCAATATTATTGTCAAACCAGTCCATCCAAGATCTAATGATTCAATAAAAAGAATGATAATGATCAGAGTTAAGGAGCAGAAAAGATATAAATGTCTAATAGAAAACCCAATCCCAGTTAACCTCCCAAGAAGAGATGCAGTAGCCTGCTTCCACCTCATGACTGGCCACAACTATCTATAGAATCATTTTCACAAGATAGGCTTGCACAGAATCTTACATGCGTACTGTTCAAACAAGGCACAATCGATGGAGACCACCTTAAGATATGCCCCTCTCCGACGGTATTTATAAAAAAAAATTGCCAATGAGCATTTAAAAAAAAATTGAATTTATATTGGGCAGCAAGACGTCGAATGGTTGAACCACCAACGACTTCAGTATAAGAAAAAATGTATTGTCAAAATAAATTTTCAAATCAGTGCATTTAGGAGTAACTAAATTAATTTCTATATTACTAATTTGTATTTTTTCATTATATATGTAAATTATGTAATCTTTAAACTTTCTTGAGGCTGGTTATTATGGTTTAAATAAATAAATTTTATCTAATTTTAGTCCCAAAATAAATTATATTTTTTTATAAGTCCGATGTTTCAGCCTATTCGGCCATCCATAAGGACAATCTTAATACAATTTCAGAACCACATCTATTTTTAAAAAACTTTTTGCAGGCTATTCTGCACAGGCACAGGTAATTTCAGTCCACAATTACCCTATTTTGTCAATTCTTCATATTAAATTAAAAGTTTTGATTTTTAATTTAATCTAAAGAATTGAAAAAAATTGGTTAATTGTGGACTGAAATTAATGACCTGCATAAAGTTTTTTAAAATTAATTTGGTTCTAAAATTGTATTAACATTGTCCTTGAGGATGGCCGAAACGTCGGACTTATAAAGAAATATAATTTGTTTTGGGACTAAAATTGGACAAAATTTATTTATTTCAACAATATGTAAATATATTTCAAGGTTAAATAATAAAGATTATGTAAATTTATTATTATATTTATAATTTTAAACACTTTCTTGAGACTAGTTAATTTTGTTTAAATAAATAATTTAATTTATATCCATTTTAGTCTCAACACATTTTATTTTTTTTAACAGCCCGACGTTTCGAAAAAAGTACAAATATGAAGTACATGGTGGAGAAAGAGAAAAAAAAGATAAATAACCAGCTATGTTCACTTTAGTTGAAGTAGAAAAAAAAGTTTTAACTGATAAGTCACAAAAGCATATACTTTACTAAGATGAATATCAAACTGTATTTGATGATTAATGTTAACTCAGAATAAAACGACAAATGTGTACTTTTAACATCTTTACTCATCCTAGATCAAAAAATTACTTGGATAAATAATAATCACATTATTTTTTGTTATATTTAAGTAGGATTTTTTATTGCATAAAAATCTAGCATCTGTTTAGTAAGCATAACAAGTATTTGCAAAAACCTGATTAAATAAATAAAATTAACACAATTTAATACTAATCTGAGATGGATTATTTTACCTGATCTACGAATCCCTCCAATGAAGAGATCACCGTTGGATGAATATCCCGCTGCATCTGCATAATTCTTGAACATCTCCACATAGATGAGGTGGCACGGAGCTGCTGACCAGTGCTTTCCGTAGAGCCACCTGAATAATATAATAAAAAGATTTTTAAGATCAAAATATTAATAGTTGATCGTATGTAATAAATTATAGGGAGGGAGTCAAGGTAAAAAAATATTATTTATTTTCATATATAAGGGCCGCGTACGGTCCAAAAATAGTTTTGTACCTTTAGACCATACATAATGAACACATAATCAGTTACTTTGCACACAAAACTAAACAGCTTAATCTAAAAAATAAAATAAAATAAAGTACATGTTGCAACCAACATGTGGTTTTAAAAATTGATAATATAACATATTATGTTACATTATCAATTTTTACATGAGATTATGTCATACTATAGCACCAAATCAGAGCTACCGGTTGGAAATAAGGTCTTTATGCTTCAGATAGACTTACTACTATATTGTTTTATAAAAATAACAATTACAAAATACAACAATAATTAGATTTTAGATAATGTTTTGAACTTTGTTTTTGCTCTCCTGAAAATTCATATTTTTGACCTAAGCCCTTATGACCAATAAGGAAAGAAATAATAATATTTTTGTACTTTTCTGGACTGCCACCCAGATCATCTTCCTACAATTTTCTAAGATCAATAATAAATTAAACTAGTTTTTGAATCTTCCAAAATAAAACTACTCATTTAATAATCATTTTCGATTCCATTGTCATTATAAAAGGACGATGCACTGTCTAAAGCAGTTGTTCCAAACTTTTTTTGCTGTGGCCACTTTCTTCGGGGTACAAAAATTTAGCAGAACTTTTGTCGAGCTAAACAAATTTTGTGATGCCCTTGACAAGCTAAAACAAATTGTGGTACAATCATACTTAGAGCAGTAGAATGTGCAGAAAAATAAAAAACAGCCAAAAATAAATGATGGAATACATTGTGTATTGGCTATTTAAATTTAATTTTTTTTTTTTTTGTAAAAGTTTGAGAAAGGCATTCACTTGCAGCACCGCTAATATACGTTTGGGGAATCCAAGGATGTCATGTCACCCACTTTCGGAACCACTGGTCTACATCATGAAAATGTATGTATACTAGAGCTAACATGCAACTTAAACTGTCAATTATACTGTCATAGTCAAATTAAACCTTTTTAATTTTTAGAATGTTTATGAAGTTCCTCAATCTAATCAAAGATATTCTTTAGAAAAAGATTAATTTTATGCCTAGCTGAAATTTAATTCCGATAATATTTGAAGACTCTTATACCAAACAATTATACTTTTTGCTGTAAGCCAATGAGTAAGACAAACACTTGATAAATTAGCAATCAGTCATCTAAATTAAATTAAAGAATAATTTGAATAATAGTATTTTATTTGATACCAGATCAGCCTGCTGGGCCTTTCATGGTTAATATAACAGTTACATTTTTTTCTGTTTAATAATTGATTATGGGGGGGGGGGGTTATATTCTTCTGAAAAGACACCCCTACCAACGCTATAAATATTGAACAATTGTGAATAATAATGATGAATTATAAAAAAATATATTTTTTGTGGCAGTATCTAAACACTCTAATCCTCCAATATTGGGCTTGTTCAGATAAAATGTTAAAACTCCTGAGAATACTAAGAGCACTGACATCATAACATCAACAAAATCTTTCAGATTCGATCGATTTGATAGAGTTTATCGTAAATCTTTCTTTAGCTAGGCCAAAGAACCAATGTGAGATAAGAATATAAATTTTAAAATAATATCTTACCTTGTATTTGCTCGGAAGGTTTTGTTTGGTTGTTCTGAAAAAAATAATAATAAATCAAAATCAGTAATCAATTTAAAGTAAAACATTAACTATTTCACTCAATAAAACAGATACAAAAAAAAAAGTAATCGAGTAATTTTTTCAACTTTCCAATTTCAAATTCCAGTTTTGATGAAAATACATGTTTCATGGACCCTTGAGTCCAAATAACCAAGTTTCGCAAAATGGTTCGGGTTTCTGGATGTACCTAGTCAATCTAGCTCAAAAACTAAAAGTCGTATGAAGCTGAAACTAAATATTCAGAACATGTGTACGTCTGGGATGTTACAGTAACTTTTCTATTAAAATTTGACTAGCTGGAAGTGCCAATTTATAGAATAGCTTTTTCACATTTTGTTCAATTTTCATAAAAACAGCTCTAATGATTTTGATTAGACTCGGTGAATCGGTGAACAGTGCTTAAATGCAGAATTTTCAAAAAATCTTCCTCTAAAATACCTTTAATGTAAGTGAAAGTTGTGTGATGCACGCACTGGACCAGATTTTTCATAAATATGTCAAAATACACTTGATTAAAAATTAAGATTCTACAATATAAATAAATTTTATAGTGAATATGATACCTGTTTTCCAGCTTCTGTAGCACTTTTATAACGCTCCATTTGTTCAATTTTCAATGTTAAGTAAAGTGTCCGAATAGGAAAATATACAGCTTGTGGGAACATGCGACCGACCTTTAAAAAAAAAAAATTAGAATTCACATATTATTGTAAAAGTTCTACATAATCGAATATACAAATATAATCTTTATCAATACCTGGCTTAGAAGATTCAACAGAAACTTTCCTTCACTCCGCATCAATCCAGTTAGTAACTGAGGAATCCATGGAAGCCACTGAACAGGTGGCACTCCAACTACATATTTTTCTACTGCTTCAGTCAATGAAAATTTTGAATCATCATAAGTTAGTAGCCACAGTACCTAAAAATCAAATAATTATGGTAAATATCAATGAAGCTAGCTTAGAAAATAATTAGTCGATATTTTGAATAGTAAATTTATTTAGGCATTAATTTTGAATAGATATCAAACATTAAAAATAAATCCAGGAGAACAATAACACAATACCAGTTAGTAACTGAGGAATCCATGGAAGCCACTGAACAGGTGGCATTCCAACTACATATTTGGTTGTATGTATGTACATATTGGGTATATGTACATGATGGTATAGTTGAGTTTCCAAAACTTTCTATATCTATTTATTTCTATAATTTTTGTAATGCTAAGTATCCCTTAACGAAAAAATTATCACTTATACTTTCAAAGAGCAAAAATACATTTTGTTTTCCTTTTTTAGAAAATAAACGAAAAGAAAATTCATATTGACGAGTTGACAGTTGACTGTGGATTATACATGAAAGGAGAAGATGATGGGGAATGCGGTCAGTGAAGAACACAAATAAGCAAAAAGTTATTTCTTAGTACCAACGTTTTGGCCAGAATTTCATACCTTCATCAGAGTGACTAGACAGAGGATCAAAGCCAAGTACAATAGAAAAGAAAATTAATTTATTATAAAATATAAGTAAAAGTAAGATTATAAATAGAATTTATTATAACCAGATGAAACAGTTTATAGTGTTAGATGGTAGATGACCATAATTTGCTTTACTCGTTATGAATTTTAAATGCGAAACGTGATTCCACACCCAAAAGCCTATTTCTTTTATCTAATAAAGGTGTAAAAATACTACAAAACAGTTGGAAAAAGACCCACAGGGTCCCCCATCAAAAGATGGTCCTATATCACTTTTGAAATATTTGCTTAAACCGGGAAGAGAAGACTTGAGATAGTTTAATCGAGCAATATTTAAAAAGCATTTGAAATTGGAAAACAGCTTGAAACCCTCCTCTCCTGCCCTCTATGGTAGCCTTATTTAACTGATTTTTTAAACAGACAATTATAGTGAATAAGCTGGTCAAATATGACATGTTACATTCTCACAAGAGAAGATCATAACAAAAAAAGCCAATCCTTCTTGGCCAGACCCGCCCCACAACGACCTCAAGAGAGCAACGGTCCTATATCACTTTTGAAATAGTTGCTTTTAACCGGGAAGACAGATAGTTTAATTGAGCAATATTTATAAAGTTTCTGAAATGGGAAAACGGTGTGAATTCAGTGAATGATTTCAGGATATTTTTTGTTAAAATTGAATGCACATAAGTGGTATTCATGATATTGTGTTAAATGTAAAATGTTTTACTATGTTAAATGTTATAAGTATAGGATTGTGCTAGAATATCAGCCCTATTTAAAGTCATGTTAAATACATAAGAGCCCCTAGCGGATTTTGTGAGCAACTTGTTTAGTAACCTTTCCTTCCAAAATTTCTTATTATTGTTTACTTCTATGTTTTGATTAAAGTAATTTATTAATATATGCCTAAAGTAAATATAACGTAGAATTTTGGCCACGGGGTTCATTGTTTAAAAATGTCTAACACAATACTAAGACAATCAAATCACAAACTATGAGCAAATAACCTATCACGACAACAAACAAAATGGTGTAGAGCTCAACTGGTCTGTTGTGTTTCATGACATCATTCTCCATTTAACAGACTATTAACCATGTTATATCGTTTTAACATTATAAAATAAGGAAATATTTCTCCAGTTAACATAACTTTTTCCATTTAACACGCTTTAACATATTAAATTAAAGATCATGCAATTATATTAATTGTAATTACAGAGGCACAGGTCAATGTTGTATGTCTGAATTTTCTAATCAAGTTATCTTTCTTTAGATCCAACATTTTAAACCTCACTTTAGTTTTGTGAGTAATTCTTACCTTGACAGTGACTCAAACAAGTCTTGCCATAATTTCTGTTATTAAAACTAGACCATGCCATAGCAGCATTGCATCAGAAGAAGTGTTGGTTAGAATTTGCCCCAGGCAGGTTGAAATGTATTTCGTGGCAGACCCGTGGAATAAATCTTGAACATCTGGCATAGTAACCTGCAGGATAACCTATCCTGAGATTTGTCTAGACACCCCTTTCCCAGACCTCAAAATTGGACAGTAGCATATTTTCTAAATGACAATTTTATTACTTAATGCCTATAAGCTCCTGAATAAATCAGGTTAAAAAGAAAATATTTTAATTGTACGCTGTTTAGCTACCATGCTCTAACTGAAACATCGGATGAGGAAACCATGGAAGAGTATTTTTACTAGCTAGATAAAACTAATAAACTATGTCCTTGTGTATAGACACAATAATAATTGCAAATGACACAGAAATCTTTAGTATTGGTTTGAAAAAGACAATAAGAGAACCAATGAGTTAGATCAGTCAAACAATCTTTAGTCAAATAGTACAAGTTTGGGATTCCCTGATAATTGTTAGAAGACAAAAATATATGTATATATTTTTATATCTAATGCCAGTACTTCTTAACTTCCTTTCTATTCCAAATAATTAGTAGTTAGCACCCTTCCTGTATCCTACAAAACCTGGATTTAAAATTCTCAGGCCAATCCTATACTATCAGGTCCCGTTTATCTGACATCTACCTTCCATCTCACCGAACTGCTGCATTTGACAAATCCTTTTTTAGCCGAGCGACCTTTCACTGGAATACTCACTCATAATCTCCCCTCTCCCCCTGGCATTTGTGAAGCCCGTCAGCCAATGGGTGGCACTCACAAAAATAGGCGTGGGAGTGACGGACCCACCCAATGAAAACCACGTCAATAAATGCGCGATGTATTTCTTAAGTACATAGCGCGAGGCCTTGGACCTCCACAGTCTGTCGCGCCAATAAACAACAACAACCTTTCACTGGAACTCCATTCCCCCAATGATACATCATATCTCAACCCTTTCCTTGCTTAAAACCCTTCTTTTTAACCACCTTTTGCTTCTCCAAACTGAACCAATATTATAATAGTATAAATAACATAAACATTGAACATCAGCATTTGTTATTATTAAATATTGTGACTACCTTTTTGTTTTGTTTTTATGTATTTAGTTATTTACTTTTTTTCTTTACCACCAAAACTTATTGATATGCAATTATAATATAAGTTATAATTAAGTGCAGCCACACTGTTTTTGGTCAAAATATTGTATAACCTTATAATTGTTCTAAAGGGACTTAGTCCCAGAATAATAAATTATTTTTCATTTTATTTCAATTTTCTGAACCTATTTTTTCAAAAAGAGATTGAAATAGCAAGTGACACACCAGCATTCTTATCACAAAACTGAATAACATTAAAAGGTTGAAATATCACTTTACCTTAGCCAGGTACTTTCTAGATTTAGACTCATTTTGATGACGACAGGCATGCAGAAAACATGTTATTGCATTTATTCCAGCATTAATGTCTGGAGAGCTTGATTTAGTAAACTGAGTCTCGATAAAGTCGCCCCATAAGGCCCAAGCTTTAACGAGCGTATCATGGAATTGTACAGCTGCAGAAAAGGCCTTATTGGCATCATCATGACGTCCTAAAAAGAATAATAATATTTAAATGAAATTAATTAAATAATTTATTTATATTTTATATTTAGAACAGTTTTTCTTACCAATCTGTGCTAAGAGCATTCCTTTAAGAGCATAAAATTCTGAAGTCATTTCTTTGGAAAAGTATTTAAGATTCGTCGATTCTACTACCTCCAATCCTTCCTGCAGTTCTTTGTTTCCAGTCAACTGTGCCATTTGGATGTAGCATTTGACTTGCTGTCGTATTTTTTGAAAACAGTCCACTATAGGTACAAAAGGTATGGTATATATACGTGATAGAGAATCTAAACAGACACCTGTTAAATTATGTTTTCTTCCTATTTTTCCAAAATGTATGATAGCCTGAAAATAAAACAATAAATAAATAAAAAATATTTTGATCTTAAGTAAAGATTAATCTAATTAGGAAACCATTCAATATAAAGATATCAGGAAATAAAAAGTAAATCTATAACAATGACAGGAATTACATAAAAAAAAAAAAATTTATACAAAAAAAGAAAGTTACAGTAGGCCATCGACTTTCACACATAATTCATTCCTGAAAGTGTGTGCAAATGTTGAATATTGGAAAGTAGAGGAATGTAAAAAAAAAAACTGTTTTAAAAGTATTTATTTATCAATACGAATAAATAATAAAGTTAAAAAGGCGTGTTAAGTGCTTTCGGGTTTTTCCTTTAGGAAGATGTCAAGAATTAGTTGAATACCACCCACTTTTTTCTTTTCTTGATAAAGGTATCTATAACATGCTGTGTCTTTCTCAATTGCCCTATGTATTTGAGATATATGTTCTCCATTCGGATCACTTTCTTCCATGATAGTCAACAATTTGTCAGTAATGTCAATCAGTTTTTGAAAGGCTTATGCCCAGGAGCAACTGGTTCTCCTTTCGATAAAAATGTACAATTAGGCATTTTTTTCCAAAATAGAGCCGTCTCATCTACATTAAATATTTCACTAGGAGAATATTCTCCATCTTCAATAATTTTGGATAGTAAGGAAAAAAATTCTTTTGCAGCAACTTTATCTGCATCGGTCTATTCCTTAATTTTACTCATTTTTTCAAAATTGAACACATCATAGATCTGTTTACACCATATAAATGTCTGATTGAAGCAAAATATTCACTGTTTTCATAACGCTTTATTATTTCCATCTTTGTCTCAATCATATGTAGTTTATGAGTCCTAAATTTCTTTTTTGCTTGTAACAACATTGCAGTTTTTCCATTTCTGACTCATGTTTATCACTTTATAAAGACACAATGTTTTAACTTAAACAAATAAATTAGCAAGACACACAACAAGTTGACGCACATCCTAATACAAGACTGAAACTGATTTGTTCTCTTGATCCGAACAACATTGTAATCCTCTGCGATCAACTGTTCCCTGAGAGGGACATCCGATTGCAGAGGATTAAACACATTTTTAATCTTTATAAATGTGTGACATAGCGAATTGTGTGAAAATTAAGGGCCACCTGTACTTGAAAAAAAGATGCCTTACAAATAATTTTTAAGATATTGGAAGATTAAAGTTGACCGTATGAAGTAGATTATAGGAAGATAGTCAGGGAGATGATCAATAAAGGTACCAAAATAGTAAAAAGACTATTTAATGGTAACCAATCTTTCACCCCACTTTGCAGGTCTTCGTCAAAGTAAGAAATTATATTAAAACATTTTTTTTTAAAGAAAGAGACGATTAAAGATAAGGAAATATAAAGATAGATGTATAGGAAACTAATTAATAATAGATATAGCTATGTGATAGAATGCTAAATATAGAACTAGAGTATGTATTCTATCACGCAATCACATTTATATTTTCTTAAATTGTCTCTTTCTTTAAAAACAAAAATTTGTTTTATATAATATCTTACTTTCTTTGTATACGTATTTTAATTTTTAAGCTTACTATGTTTTCATCTTGTATTCATTTAGCCCTGACGGAGCCCTGAAAGTTGGGCAAAACATTGATAACTATTAAATAGCTTTTTTTTTACTATTTAGTACCTTTATTGACACCACCCGGTATCTCCCTACAATTTACCAACAACATTGTACAATTAATATAAGTAGTGTTTTAGTTTTTAGTGGTACTAACATGTATCCAGAAAAATCAATGTAACAGCTATAGAGCTCAATTTATTTAGGTTGTTCATTCTTGAGTCAAATAGTTTACAACTATTTTCGTTTCACTTGTGACCGCAACCCTGACCATCTTCCTATATATCTATTTTTACGGTCAACTATATATACATATATACTTACTATTTTTTCTTGATCTCATTACTTACAAATTTTTTTTTTAGATTGAAACGAATTGTGGACAAGGAAATATCAAATTTAAAAAAGAATACCCTATAATAAAATAAAAAGCAAACTATTTATAATAATTTGTTTCTTATTACTAATATATAACTACATAAAAAATTTGAGATTCTCACTTGCGCAGAAGCATGCACACCAAATGTGCTATGAGTTGTTCCCTGATCGTGCTGCGAATCATAATGCGATGTAATGAATTGGTAATGATGTTGTCTCCATGTAAATACATCACTCCAATGACTTAGATCATCAGCTATGATAGGTAACCGATTTCTCCAAGTCTTAACAATGGCTTTCATATCGTGTAGAGAATTGGTTCTCTCATGAAGCAAACCTTGATGAATCTGGCAAGCTTCATGAAGTTCCATAATCTGAAAAATAAATAAATTGTTTAGATGTTACAAGTAATACAAAATATCTTCAAATATACACATAGAATTTCCTTTTTCCTAAAAATAATAACAATCATTCCAATAACATATTATCTGTGTTCCATAAAAAAACTTATGATTAAATTGATATAATTGTTGGGGCGAGGGGTTTTTCGTAAATGAAAATATACCAACCTCTCCCCAAGAGTAAAAAAAAAAAACCCTGATCTCTGGTTCAATTTTAATAATAGGCAAAGGACCATAAAATAAAAAAATAATACTGAAAATAAAATAATAAAAGAAAATATGCTTTCCAATTGAAACACAAATTAAATAATATTAAATATAAAGAAATAAAATGAAATATATATACAAACCATATAACCTTCATTCTATAATTAAAGAAATAATAATAAACAAAGGAAATAGAAAATTATGAAGCTTAAATATAAAAATTTCAACATTAATCTAATAGAATACACAGAAACAAAACACTCAATGTTTGTGATACAATAACGAAAGAAAGTAACTCACAGAAGTTGGAAGAATAAAGCTCATCAATAAGTGCATATTGAATAAAAAATAGATAAATCTCTGAACTTCTTCCAAGATGCCCACTGTCGCCCGATGGTGAAGGTCTAGTAAGATTTTGGTGAATGATGGCCACTCGCAATACTCTTCCTCCTAGACTCGGAGGCTAAACAGTGGCAGTGAGCCGGCGGGTGGTTGAAAGCACCAGAAATTAACAAAAATCCAGTGCCTCAGAAAATGTGCAGTTAACTCCAAAACAATGGCAGAAGGCCGGAGGAAAAATTGAGCCCCACTTAGTGGGTAAAAGTTTACAAATTAACATATGTAAGACCTCAAAAATCATGAAGTAGACTGCCTACGAGTACCCATCACCTTGGCTCGATGTTTAATAGTTCCTCATTCTGAACTGTCCTCGGAATGAGATCTTCATAAACCCACCACATCTTATACATAGAAAGCCAGCCTCAAGCAAGCATTTTAACCAACTAACTGTTAACAGCTGTTTTAATTACGAAAAAAAACAACATATGATTGAAAAGTCAACTGGAAAGGTGATCAAAAAATTTTAAAAAATCTTTCTTTAGGCTTTAAAACAAGTGAATCATAAAAAATGTTTCAAACATACAATAATGCTCACTATATAATCAAAATCATGTTAATCAGACCATATTAAAACAAATAGTAACATGCTGATGATAAAATTTAGACCCTTAACCTTCAGAGCAGAAATCACTGACTAAGCAACATTGATTCTTATAGAAGCTAAAATTTATTATTATAATCTTGATGATGTTAATATATTAAATGTACTAATTTTGAAACCAACTGTGAATTGCATTGTGCTTAGAAGGACACGGTATTGTGCTGAGGAGAGGGACAAAGTAACAATTATAAATTTTAAAAAAGTATAAGTATAAAGAAACAAATTGATAAAATTTAAATATCACGAGGAAGAAAGATGTTTGAAATGATAAATTCAATAGAAATATATTACTCTACATAAATTATTTTGCCATAATTACTTTGTTGTTAAGATAGTTACCAGCTTATTCCTAAATCTTAATTAGTTGAATAGATAATACTAATTGTGATAGGGAATTTAGAAGAAATATTTCAGATAGCCTATTCAACAGTTTAGAATCTCTTAGTATATAATAATTCACTTTGAAGAGGACGAACCATTGATAATGAGATTAAATATCAGAAGTATGTCCCACCTTACTATAAGAAACTTCCTAAATAAAAAAGTGAAATTCTCACGGATAGCAAATAAAAGGTTTACAGACCCACTTTCTATATAATATAGATCTCATATACATCATGGATGATAATAACAAAGCATAAACTAAACTACAGTCTTTGGAAAAGACACTCTGTAGTATAATAAAAATTCTAGTGTTAAAGAACTGTCGACCCAGTGGGAGATGTCTAGAAGTGAACTCAGTTTTATTCAACTGAATTCACCTTGAGATAAACCACCAATTGAACACATAGTTTCTGTCACAAAAGTTGATACATGGCCTCCAATATATGTGGGACATATTTAATAATTATTATTCTCACTGCAATAAGGTTAATTTGCAATGAAGGTACCACACTTTTATTTCCACATCAAATCAACTTTAGATCACTAAACAATGAAGATGGCCTCAAATTTGAATCAGGATAATTTAATTCAAATGAACTAACACCATTTTTTATCAGGTTCAAAATATCACTAGGTAACATTCCATGCTAAGAGGGGAAAAAAAAGTGGCAAATTATTGTTATTTCTACTGTATTTTGATTAACTAATGATTCATATATTAGGTCTACTAGAAAATTCTGTCTGTTTCTTAGAATTAAACAAAAGATACTGTCAAAATCGTTTTAGAGCAAACTCCTTTTTCGACATTTTAAATTGCAGAAAGGCTCAATTCAGCTCAATTAAACATTTCAGAAACTAGGATTGGTGTGAAAATATTCAAGATGGGTGCCACACCTGAGCATGACATTTGAGTGCCAAATACATGCACAGCTTAGTTTGCACAGAACTAAATTAAACTCTTCTTGGACTGGATGATAACCAGGAATAGAAAGTCTATTACCTACAAAATAATATAAGGAAAATCTGCTTCCTCCACTTCTAAACTGAAATCAAACCAGGATAAGAGAATGTTGTGTTATGGTCAGAAATTAGAGGACTAGTGTTTAGTTTCAATAGATCAATAAATTTTGAACTATTGAAATTAAATGAAAAAGCTAAATTTGGAGAACTGTCAACAACTCAATAATTTCAAAACTCCAAGAAAAGAGTCTGGCGATGTTCAATAGGAAGGACATCATACCACTTTATGATAATGCACAGCCACACACTGCTTTGGGAGGCTAATCAGACACTCACAGAGCTAGGCTAGCAAATTCCGTTGCATCCACCATTCTCCCCGGGCCTGGCACCTTCCGATTATCACTTGTTTCTAACATTTTTTACAGAGCAAAAAATTAAAAAACAAATAAGATATCAAATAAGGACTGGTTTAATTTTTCGCTTTAAGGGTTAAGGCATTTTTTTAAAAATGGGGTATACGAATTGCCATCAAGCTGCCAAGGAGTCATAAATAATTATGGCAATTATATTATTCTATAAAGTTTATTCGAGAGATAAAAATTATTTCTGGAAGATCGTTGATTGAGCGTGTGTAATATAAAAAAATAAGATGGGCTGGGTACAGTAAAAAAAATCAAATAGTAATTAAACTATTTAATGTGAGTCAACGTTTTGTCCCACTTGGCAGGGCTAAAAAAGATACAACTAAAATAACATAACAAAGTAAGTGACTAAAGATGATTTGAAATATGTGAAAGTTTATATAAAAATTAACTAAGTAAATTAATTAAAATAAAAATAAGATGTACAGTGAAAAGTATAAATAAACAAGAATTACAAAAAGCATTAGACAATTCAAGAAAATGGAAATAATATATAAAAAAGAAATATAAAAAATACAGAACACACTAAAAGATGGAAAAAGAGGAATAAGAACAAAATAAATTGTATCCAATTCAAGTCTCAAAACAATAAATATTTCTTTGTAAGTCCAACTTTTCAGCCAATACGGTCATCCTCAAGGACAATCTATCACAAATCAGCTTTTATTTTACATATGATTTTTACAATTTTAAACAAACAACAATATTATCATACCTAAAATACAAATTTAGAACCACTTAAATTTTAAAACCACACTGCAGGCTATTCTACCCAAGTTAATAATTTCAGTCCAAAATGAGACATTAAAACATTAGGGAACCATATAAATTAATTAATAAGCAATCCTTAGCTAATGTCTAATAATAAATTTATATGATTCCCTAATGTTTTTAATGTCTCATAAGGTAATTTTGGACTGAAATTATTGACTTGGACAGAATAGCCTGCAATAAAGTTTTTTAAAATTGATGGGGTTCTAATTTGTTTTTAAGGTATGATAATTTATTAATATCATTGCTTTTTGTTTAAAATAGTTAAAAATCATATGTATAATAAAAGCTGTTTTGTGATAGATTGCCCTTGAGGGTGGATGAAACATTGAACTTATTAAGAAATATAGATTATGAGACTAAAATTGGATAACATTTTTTTTATTTAAACAACAATAACCAGACTCAAGTAAGTGTAAAGATTATATAGAAAATAAAATAGAGGTTAAGAAAAAGAAAAATGTTCATATATTTTAAATAATATTTAGCCAAACTTCATGTTATCTATTATCTTACTTCATTACATTATGTTAGTTGTTTGTATCTTTTTTAGCCATACAAAGTAGGGCAAAACATTGGCTCACATTAAATAGTTTACTTACTATTTGATTTTTTTGATATTTGATAAATATACCATTTATATTGTGGAAATCGCTGATTGATCATGTGTAATAAAAGGAAGATAGATATCTTTATTTTTGGAGTGAACTGAGAAAACTTGATTATTTCACCCCAATTTTTTATTACTTTAATGAAACTATGAATAATTACTAGTCTAAATTAATGAGTCTGCCTTACAGTATAGTTAGGGGGAATAAAAAATGGCAGCTATTAAAAAACGTTAAATTTTTTTTTTTTTTTCAGAGCTCCAAATCTTTAAAACTACCAAGTTTTCAATTAAAAATTGGGATGAAATAACTGACTTTTCCCTCTACTTAGGCTCTTGGACTATAAGCCTTTATAAAATAAAAATGTATAAAACAACTTCATTACTAAACAAATAAACTATGAACAGAGTGGAAAAGGTAATAAAAGTGATTTAACAGTTAATACTTTATAAAGAGTTTATTAATAAAATATTTATTTTTATTATTAAAATAATAATCAGAAATAAGTATATATAGTTCACAAAATCGAACAAATTAAAACAGTATAATTTCTTCACAAATATAGTTCTTATGCCAAACACTGCATGAAGGCACTACTTACAGTAAAAAAATAATAATAGAAAGCTCAATTTTCAAAAATGCCAATCAATATAAATAAATAAAAAATAATTGAACCATTAAAATTATTTAAATTATATAAGCTATAATATAAAAGCTACTATAGTTTATTCTATTTATATCTCCATGAATGGAAGTTTTTTTCACATTAAACTAGTTTTTAAGTTTCACATGTCACACAATCAATCAATAAATTTTGATCCATGCTTCAGTCTTACATTTAGTCAGAACAGGCATACAAGTAAAATACAAACAGAAATAATGTTCAACAAATTCTTTTATCTAAAAAGATTATAATAAATTAATTATATTTGAAACATTCACACCATGATATAGCTCGTAATTTAACAAGATAAGCAAATTAATGCTCTAAAACCGTACAAAAGCGCTTCAAAATTAAAATAAATGCAGCTTTTTAAAAATAAAGAAGCAGAAGAGAATATGGAAAATTCATTAATGTCAATTCTGGGCTGTTAGTTAAGAGACTAAAATAATTATTAGATAATTAATAAGGTTTAATTGATCCAAGTTCATTCCAGATCCGAAGTAATATATAATATAAAAACAATATGGTAAAGGAATCAAATTAAATTTCACTTCAGCAAGAAAAAGTAGTTTTCTGGGTCGAATATCTTAAAATTGAGCATTTAAATTTTAAGTAATTTATGATAGATTCACAATTGAACTCAAATGAAGGTGTTAAATGTGAGCAAAAACTATGAAATATTAATGATTCATAACATAAGCGTGTAATTTATATGGAGTCAGCCTAATAGCCTTGTGGTCAATGAGGATTTTATGTTAATTTGACCTTAGAGCTTTGTGTTTCAGTGTTACAAACACCACAGGATCAAAATATGTGGCCCCCACTCCATTATACTGGAAAGTTAGATCTTACATACACAGTAAGCTAAAGGTAAAAGTAAAATACTTAAACAATATTTAAAAAAACAAACTCAGCTGTGTTAAAAAATCAAGGTCATAGTCTGCCAAGTCATGTATTTCTTCGGTGGATACTACGGAACGCTTCTTCTCAAAATAAATGGGAAAGTGATCAGAGGTCAGAATTGAATAAAATCATTTTTAACAATAATAAACCAAAAGAGTACAACTCAGAATTATAAAAGTAAAAATTATATATGTGTACAAGATATATAAAAAAATTGAAGAAAAGTCATTTCAGAAATACTTAAATCATTAAAAATAAATAAATGACTAAAAAACAATTATATATACCAATTATAACTTAAAAATTACTCAACGTATCCATATATACATCACAGCCTGAATGATTAGCAAAAGTTATAAAAATTACACAAATAAAAGAACACAAGAGCAGTTCCAAAGTACCGAATACTCAAATAAATCTATCTAACTTAAAAATTACTAGATCTAATAAAACAAATTTAACAAACCAACCATATTATACTTATGTCTACAGACAGTTTAACCTAATAATTAAAAAGAATGTCTATATTTTTAATTGTTGAAAGGTTACTGTTCGTAAAATAAGAGCAAATTGAAAAATAATAAACTGGAGGTAATACTGCAGTTCAACATGCATAATACTAACTTTCTTTGGATAAGTTAAAAATACCAATATAGTTAAAACTAATTGTTGTTTAATTATCCTCGTGAGTGGTTCAAGTCTCAGAATGTCTTGGGAAAATTATTTGGGTGCCTCATGTTTAAAACCAACACCCCATGGTTCTTATTAATACACAAAGGCAAACCAATTTTTATTTCTTGGATTAGATTAAATTAAGGAGATGATATCTGTGGCAATAAAATAATAAAATATTATATATATAAATGACTGACCATATTATTTTAAATTATGAAAAATTGTTAACTATTTTTTGTTTTCTTTTGACCATCTTCTTCGTAATTAAAAAAAATAATAATAAAAACAGTTCACTGCTTAATATGGTCCAACTGTGCCTTCTTCAGGACCAAAAGAGTAGAGCTCTTTAGGTCAAGGGAATATAATGGTCCTGATTATTGGGAATGGCACAATGGAGATAT
The DNA here is from genome assembly GCF_000696795.3 of Halyomorpha halys. Lineage (NCBI taxonomy): Eukaryota > Metazoa > Arthropoda > Insecta > Hemiptera > Pentatomidae > Halyomorpha > Halyomorpha halys. The sequence continues at coordinate 63,758 of NW_027107091.1, read as the reverse complement.
AGGCGATATCCCCAACAAGAAAAGTGATATAACTAAAAACCAATCATTTGGCTTTTTATTTCAGAAATACCCCCGACCTAAATTTGGTTTCCAAGTAAAAAAATATTGTAAGCATATTTAATAAAAAAACTGCTTCACTTCTCTTTTCTGAATACAATTTTAAATAATAAAGCAAAAAGAGAAGCACATCTCAGTGGTATGACAATAGCTTAATTTATGATACAAGAAAAGTGTTATTTTTAATTACTGAAGTTTCCCGTGTGCTTTTAGACAGTGATTATGATCCACGCACCCATATACCCAAGCCACCCTTACGTCTCCTCTAAAATTAGTATTTTTGAGTTTCATGTGTCAGTTTTTTGAGGACGACCAATATAAGATATCTTCTGCATATCCATGACCTCAACTCACCCTAATCTTTTTGTCTTGAAATAGGTCAACAAAATAGACTTTCAGCACAAATTAAACAGTAAAACATTTTTTACGTTTTGTTTTTTTTAAACCAAAAAAAATCAACAAAAATATCTTCAATAAGTTCTAAACTAAAATCTCAAAACCCAATGTAGTGGGTGATTAAATTAATACATTTTAATAACTACTAATTAAAATAACAAATGCAAAACAACTAATTAGGAATATTTAACCATCATAATAACAATAATATAATACAATGAGATCAGATCAGTTGTCTTATTAAAAAAAAAAAAATCTAAAAATTATAAGTCTTACAAAGCGATAGTAATAATAAAAAGATATTAGGCAACATGAGTGGTTTAAATAATGGTAGTTCTAAATATCTAATTAAATGTTATACCTTTTCATGTTCATATAAAAACATTCAAAATAAATAGTAATTGATTCTCTCTCGACAGCTTGAGTAACAGTTAAGAGAGCAAGTATATAAAAAGTTTACTTCATAAGAACAGACTAAAACTAAAATATGTTTCTCAGTACACAGCACTAATGGACTATGACACAATGTTATACACTATAACAATTATCGATAACGCAGATCAAACTTTCCTAACTTAGATCCAATGGCTTAGGTTCCCATCAAAAATTTTTTGTCAGATAATACCAGTTAGTTATTAAATAATGATGTAAAAAAGAATTAAAAAAAAAAGGTGATTGTTATCATTCATTTCATATTTATAAAATCTTTATTTTCCCCAAAATATGGGCCAAAGTACTGGCATGAATGAATTAGCTATAGTCCATTCTTATAAAAATAAGAAACCCTACAGAAAGTTTCAGCTTAGTATAAAAAAGTCAATTTGTAGAAAATCAGCTTCTTCCTTCAGATTAAAATATATTAACTAACATTAAGAAAGATATATTAGAAATAGATAACACGGACATATGTTAAATTAGAAAAAAAAACATTCTGTTTTACAAAACAAAAACTTCTAAATCGAATGCAAATTATCCTCATTAAGTTATATAACTTTACAACTTCAAGGACTAGTAAATAAGAAAAGAACCTTGAAAATGATAAAATTAATACCTATTCAGAAAAAAAAAAGATTAAATTAAGAATACCTCAGAACTAAATTTCAATTTATACTGAATAAAAGATTCATAAATTTAATAATTTCAGGGGCTCATTAAAATTAACAAGATTAACATTATACTTTCTGATATAATATCTGTATAAGAAATATGATGAAGAACTTTCCAGTATCTTACTCAAGTTACCAGTTACATACACCAAATATACACACTAAACAGTCAATATGTAATTAATGGTAATATAACATTAAAAACATATTATGATATGTCTAGATAGATACAAACGATTTAACAAAATATATCACCCATCATTATAGGCATGCATCTTAAACGATACACATAAACAATAAAGATAAATAATATTTAAATATTAAGAATATTAAAGCCCATACTATAACAAATCATTACTTACTACTTTAAAGTAATAAACTATAGAGAGATTATTTCCTGTCACAAAAAATCGTTATGGCCTTATTATATGAAATTATAGTTTTATTTTTATTATTTAAAGTTTAGGCTGTTAAAAATGTCAAATGATATAAAACACTTATGAATATTCTAATATCAAATAAACTAAAAAATTAATAAATAATAAAAACATATCATAATAACTTTTAATTAACAAATAATTGCTTATTTATCGAGTCTAGTTTCAAATAGGAAGAAAAAACATTCCTTCATTTATCATTGATAATATAAAAAGTTTGTACAAAATCAATCTCAAAAGTGTCAAATTCTAACAACCTTAAAGAATGAACATTATAAAATATGAGCATTATTTTTTCATTGATAAGAAAATATTTAGAGTTTGATTTTCATCCTTAATACTCTAGCATACCTAAATATCTACCAGAATTCTGGTATATAAATGAAGCATCTCTTTAATTAGTACAGTATACTTTAAGGAGTTTAAACCATCAGTGTCAAATCTCTCTTTACCAGATAAAAGGAAGTAGTATCTATCAGCACTCGGCTTCTGTTTCTTATGAGAAAGCATAATATATTGGGAAACTTCTGGGGCAAATCTACATATTTTCGAACCATTTTTGGTAACTCGATTGTAAAAGTCATCGTCTTCCCCACCCCATCCAAAAAAAGTATTAGAAAAACCATTAACTTCAATAAATCTCTTCTTAAGTATTGCAACTGCTCCTCCAAAAAGTTGATCATATGGAACTTTATAATCGAAAATATCAACGTTTGCTGACATATGCCTGGCCAAAGCAGTACATGCATAAATGTTGTTAGGATTTTGAGGTATAAGATCAACATCATGAAATATGTAACAATGATTATCTTCAATCTTTTCAGCTTCCTTAAAACCAATGTTAAATAGCTTCGCTCGATTAAAAGGTCTTTTTGAAGTTTGTTCGACAACAATTATTCGGTATTCTATCATTTGCTTCTGGAGAAATGGATGCATATATGCTAAAAAGTCTTTTAAATTAGTAAGCCTGGCTCTGTAGGGAATAACAATGGCCACTTTGTAAAGTGAAACACAATCTTTAGGTTTCCAAAAACCACCTTCTTCGACATTGTTAACTTTTCTGATTTTTTCTAGCACTGTATCAGAAACATATTGCTCTGGAGAAGGCAAAACAGAAGGAGTAGCCTTTAGCATAACAGAACAGACTGATGTTTTCGAAAAATTCTGCTTAGTACGTGAAGGAACAGGTACTAAATAATCAGGTATTTCTTCTAAAGTAATCACTTTTGCCCTTGGCTTTGAAAAAAGTAAAACATAAATAAATGTATTAGCTATGATAACTAAAGGCACTAGTCCCATTAAAAATTTTACGCTGCAATAGAACTTTTTAGCGACTCTGAAGTAACTTAAACAAAATGCCATCCTGGAGTACTGTAATCAAACACAGAAGCATGAAGACAGATAACGAATGACTAGATCAACCCAGATAAAAGGTTAGGTAACTCTTTGGTGGGAGAGGAGACGCCAAACCTTGATGGGAACTTAACTTCACATGTTCTTCATTTTAAATAATATCTTTAAAATAATCTAGACTGAAAATAATTACCAGTCTTTAAAGTAATATCTTGATAATCTATTTCGAACTCAAATAATGCCAGATTATGTTTGAAGCATATTTCATTCTTTTCATATCTGATATTTTTACCTACTATTAAGTAATAACGGAACTAAAAAAAAATAATAGTATAATATGACTACTGGTTCTTTCTAAAAAATATTTCAACAGTTCTTGATAACTGATGTTTTTTTTCAAATAATAATTAAGTTTATTTACATTACGTAAACACAATAACAAACATCGCCAATAGCAGTTATATAACTAAGAAGAGTCTCAGAAATTTCAAGCGAACTAAAGAGAGTCGAATGTATTCGTATACCTGATTTAAATTCAGTAAAATGAAACATACTGCAATCAATTCCAGCGAGTAATGTAGATAAATAAAAACGTTTTATAGTAGAACAATTCTCTAATCATTATGATATGATATGATATGATATATGTTTTTGATAATTAAAATCATATGTAATTGGATAATAGACGAATTATTAAAATAATCAACAAACAACGTGGTTTAAAAACATCCGCATACGTTATTTTGATTATATTAAATCGACGGAAAACTTTATTAATATTTAAGTGAGGTCACCTTTAATTCTTAATATATGCTGTGGCATTGAATAAACTAATTTTCGTGTCAATGACAAATGAATTTTGTCATACTCTTCGGAAATAAAACTTTTTTAATTATAGAAATCAGAAACACTGCGTTTTCGGACTCGATCCTTCAGATATTTTTACAGTTGCTATTCGGGATCAATATCCAGTCACTGTGAGGAGTTACTATTCATTTCAATAGGCTTTAGAGGATTCACGTGTTAATTCTTCATGCCGTATGTTCAGGGTCATGCTTTAAGTTGTTAATACATTGGACTCGGTACATACAAGCGCTGAGAATCAGAGTAGACTATCCCATATTGTGAAACTTCCGAATAAAACTAATAAATTTTTAAAATTTGTTCACTGAAAACATAAAAATAAGAATTCATCTCCAAAATTGGCCTAAAGCAGTTCAGTCAAAATTTGACGATCAATGTTATCATCAAAATGATTCTATAAATCATAAATACACTCTACGCTAAATAACATTTGTTTTTATTTAATTTCAAATATTTTACTTCCTAATAAAGTCCTTTTATAGAGTATTATTGTTTTGAATATTTGTCTATTATACTTGAGCAAGCGAGTCTTAAAATTCTAAATAATTGGCACCGAACCTTTGTTAGATAGCCGCCAACCTTAGATGGAATGCCGAGCGTTTCCAAGACACTTGTTAAAAATAAGGCAAGAATTGAATTGATATATCAATATTTTTGAATCGATAGTTACAAAAAAATGTCAGACTGGGCCCTGTTTCATAATAAAGTACAAGACTAATACTATTAGTCTTGTAGATTTATCTTAATTCAATTACACAGACTTGTACAATAGTAACTTGTACTTTAGTATTTTTTAATTCCTGTAATATCACTAATAGTCATCCCAATCATGAAAAAAATAAGTATTAGTATTATTACCACACTAGTTTCTACACTTGTACTATGAAATAATACTATTAGCTTTCATTGTGAAACAGGGCCCAGGTATCCAATTTCTCAACAAAAAAAAATCTTTACCGCCATCTGCTTGTATGTGTGTGAACAAGCCTGGCTAAAAAACAAAAGGTCATACGAAACTGTTATTACATATTTATTGTGGTTATAGTACAAGGGCCCAAGAGGAGAAAATAGGCAGGTATTACACCCCAATTTTTTATTACTTTAATGAAAGTTATGTATAATTACTAGTCAAAATTGATGAGTCTGCCAGGTATACGTAGGGGGAATAAAAAATGGCGTCTGTTTCAAAACGTTAAAAATAATTCATTTTTCATTCGAGGCTCTATATCATTACTACCAACAACAATAGAAAATCTAAGAGAACATCATTGAAAGTAGAGTAAATTTGATAAAATGTAAGCCCTAATAGAGCTATTTACATTTAATAGTTCTCGAGACAGCTTTTTAAAAAGCAACATTATATAAAAATGTTGTACAGAACGTATTAAAACATCAGTAGTTAGTGAGTTTATTTTGAAAAATCTATATCCCAAAAACCATTTGACGAACAGATGTCTATTATCACTTAAATTAAAGCTAGTTTAATGGACTACAAAGCAGTATATGACCGTTATCTAGTTTTCATGATATTTGCTAAAATAAATTGATTTCTAGTTGTTCGGACAAATATTTAATGTACTAAATTTATATTCATATGCGAATATCATAAAAACTACTACCCCTACGAGAATACGTTTAATAAACTATTTTATAGTAAGTTAAATTTACTTCATTTTGAGTGCTGGCAGACATATATACGTCGTATGGTTCTAGAGATATATTTTTTCAAATTTCAAACATTTAATTCGAACAACCAGAAATTAACACTTTATGAATATATTTTGTCAAATATCATAAAAGCTACTACTCTAGCTGGGGTGAAATATCTGCCTTTTTTAATTCCTGGCTCTTGTACTATGACTGACCAAACACCGCCTAATATGAAGTGCCACTTTAAATAATCGAATTTCAAATTTCTTGGATATGCTGGATAACAGCTATGACGATTTTCATTAAACTTGACATATCAATGTACAATCAAGTCAGATATGTCTTATTCTCATTGAAATAATTTGACAGGACTTAAATGAAGAATCTGCCTAAAAATTTTGTTTATATGAAGTAATCAACCATCTCCCTTGTTAGTACATAGAAATAAAAAATAATTACACTTAAACCATGAAAGATATCGATAATTAACTAAAGGAGAAAACGGATTTTAACCAACCAGCTGATAGACTGGGAAATCGGAAATGGCCGAGAGCACCCGAACTCTTCTGATCCCATTCCATTGTTCACGGGCTTATCTTCAGAGAACTTCTTGTATTCAATACTTAAACAAAGATGATGTCCGTTTTTTATACCTCATAAAACACTAACGGATTTTCATAACAGAAAAAAACTTTCACCATCAGCTTACATGTTTTATGTTCCTTTAAGGCGAACTAACTAACTTTCACAAAATGGTCTGTTCTACATTAAATTTTCTGTAGCTCTTGTCCTCTGTCATCACCACAAAATAGTTTCTAGGATTTACGGGACACCTTGTAAATGATATGTTTCGTCTGTGGACATTATTGCGCAATATGGATTTAATACTGCAGATTTAGATAACGTAGATTAAGTTATTAATAAACGCTGATAGGGAGCGTCCCATCCCGCACTGTAATATTCCTTTTTCATAATTTAGGTACTACCATTCACAAGAGCTCATCAAATAGGAGAGTGCCATAACCCTACTCTCCTTCTAAGCAAAAATGACGCTAAGGGGTGGTGATTAGGCCACGCCCCTGAAGGCAACTTTACGTCGAAGTTAATATTGATTTTGCACATTAATGTAATTATCTGTAAGAACGGTTATTTAATCGTAATTATGAAAGGAATAGAAGTTGTAGTAAATGTTATTTCTAATAATTTGGTACATATATAATGAAAATCCACTAAGCCGTTCTCAAGAAATTCGTGCTTTTTTTTCTTTGTTCTGTTCAGAATCATTTCAATGTGAAAATAAAATTGAATTAACTTGATCAATTTTTCAATTAATTTTTTGTAGAAACAGTTAATAGAAAATTAATTTATTCTAAGGAAAACATTAAAATATAAATCTTGATACAAATAAATAATTGTTTCTAATAAAATGGTTTGTCTTCAAAATTTCTTTTTTTTTTTTTAGAATATTTATTATTTACAACAAACAAGTGACTGAGAATTAATAGTAATTTTACAAAAATGTAAGCACGATTAGAATAACTCGCAACTTTTTCTTTAAATTCCCCTGCTAGGCCATTTCTGGCACATGGCAAATATGACGTATAGGATGCCACGCCTAAGAAAGGAATAGATCCCACCTTAGGGCGTCACTCGACCTGAAAGCGTAGCCCTTCCATTATACTTCTTTTTCCAGGTCATCAAATAATGCGCCATCTGTTCGAAGAAAGTTTCAGTAGTCACTCGATTCTTCTATTCTCAATCAATTTAAGTTAAATTTGCCCAAAAACTTAAAATCAGGAAGTTTCGCTTTGTAACCTCCAACGTGACATACGACCGTAGCGTCAAAGTAGTGTAGATGACACACGGTCGATAAAAGTTATTTATAATTATTTTTAAAATAAATGAAATGTGTATGTTGTTAATACTAAAAGTTACTAAAAAAATTTTTTTAATTGGGACACAACTATTTTACAGTTGACGGTAATCTTGGTGAGAAATGCCTTCGTTCTTACCAAGGTCAACTTTTAATGCAACCAAAAATTACTATTATCTTGACCTTAACCTCAATACAAGCCAGGCTATAACCAAGTGGGCGACCCTGAGCACTAAGCACTTTAAAGGTAAGTCTACAAATTTGCCAAACAATGGCAAATATGCGTAAGCGCAAGCGTGTGGATGGGTTATTTGGATTGGCTGGTGCAAGTTGGCCAAACCCCGTGTCGGAATTTGGTTAAAATCAAAATGGGTGCTTGTGTTGCATCGGCACATTTGTTTTCATTTTGCAATGTTTTTTAACTGCCAATAGACGAATATTTGTGTTCAACATGTTTTAATTAATTAAATAATTTCCCCAACCTATGGATTCCATAACTAACTCTTGTTTAAATTGGTATATTTTAAAATTCTATCGATTCAGTGTACACACGTTGCTTCAAATCTTGTAAATTAACTTTAGCAGTTTATTTTGGATTTAACATGACAAGAATGTACATTTATGAAGACATTATATGTACTATTTCATATTTACAAACATGGTAAATGGATTTGACCATATACCAACAGATAAACTAGACCAAACTTGTACCTAGACATCTAAAGCATAAAAGGAGAGTAAAAATTTTCAATTCTGAGGAGAATATTTTTCTTTTCCTAAATACACTTTTTATATGAATATGAAACTTCAGGACATTCGGTAGCGAGGAAGCAAAATCATAGAAAGTTAATACTGGTTTTTATTACATTTGTAAGCTTTTTATATTTCTTATCTTTACAGGGTTGTGAGTGGTTTAAAAAATTCAAAAGTGACGATTATGTCTTGAGAAACTAAAACCTGGAGAACGACCAAAAAAGTTTGAAGATGTGGATTAAATGAAACAACTCCCGGATCAAATAAATAAACAGAAGCAGCTGTTTCCGTAAGAAAGCCATTGGAAACACATGAACTGAATGGAGTTATTTATCTATCGAATTATGATTGGTGATGAAAAGTGGATATATTTCAAGAATCTATAGGCAACTCCAGGCGAAACTTAGACCGAAATAAGAAAGTCTACCACAGAGTTGGGCAAAAAGTAATGACATTTACTACAATTTGGAATTGCAGAAATACAATCACAATTACAAATAATTGTAATTAATTCATGAAGTAATTGTTGAACCACAATTACAAGCTGAGCCAAAGTAATTGCAATTACCAATTAAATTCTTGTGTAATTGTTATTTTTCCTTAAGATTCCAAGTAATTATAATTGCAATTTAAAATACTTAACAACAATTTGTTTTACAATGGCTCCAAAATATGAAAATATAGCTTAAGATTGTGAACTGGTGTATAGATTTATTAACATATTAGGGTTTATTTATATGTTTTTGAAAATAATTATATTAATAACCCAAGTAAGTTGATTTTATGATCAAGTGCTTGCAAATCAATTTGTTTTAGCTTTTTTAACGATGGCTGCTCATAAAAAAAATGTTCAAATAAACTGAATTCATATTCAGTTCACCCACACAATATTTGTTAAATTACATGTAATTGTAATTAAAACTATTAAGGGTCAAGAAGTAATTGTAATTATTAAGGGTCAAGAAGTATTTGTGATTGCAATTATTAAGAGTCAAGAAGTATTTGTAATTGCAATTATTGAGGGTCAAGAAGTATTGTAATTATTACGGGTCAAGAAGTAACTGTAATTGCATTTATTGAGGGTCAAGAAGTATTGTAACTGCAATAATTGAGGGTCAAGAAGTACTGTAATTGCAATTATTATGGGACAAGATATAACTGTAATTGCAATTATTGAGGGCCAAGAAGTATTGTAATTACAATTATAAGCACCAAGAAGTAATGGTAATTGAGAATATCATTTACAATAACTGGATTATAGTAATTGTAATTGTCTTGCAATTACTTCAGTGTAATTGTTATTCAAAACCACTAATTATTGATGTTTTGGAAGATCTAACAATTATCTCAGTGTAATTCTAGTGCAACTGAAACATGTAATTAAATTACTCTTGTAATGATTCCTACCTAACTCTGCCTTCTTAGATCAATCGCAATCAAATTTTATTGTTCAACAAATTTTCTATAAGAAAAGTAATTAAACTTATTAATTAATAATTAAAAAAGTTAAACCCAACAAACTAAATATGACACAAATGGATTTCAATAAAGAACTAAAACTTAAAATAAATCCAGATATGATAAATCACAACTAAATATATGATAGTAGAAACGGCGTATATATTCTCTAGATAATGTATCATTATTTAAATTGATTCATTTTATGTTGTCAGTTAAATTTTCATCAAAATTTAAATTTCACAGGTTTTGAAGTCTAGAAGATCCAGCAGGCACATTCATGCTATCAGTCATTCTTTTTAGTAAAAATAGCGTATGAGAACCGAGGTGTCATGCTATAAAGGTATCAAACCAGTTTTTTTTTTGTTTTTTCTAAGGTTTATAAAAATAGAATGATCCACTTCTAACACATGCTAAATCATTTAAAATAATGGTACTTAAAATGTTATAAAGCTAACTACACATATTTTTAGATATCTTACCTGCTGAGCGGCTTGAAGATATGGAAGGTGAATATGAGAAACGATATGAGGAAGCTTTTTCCACTCTCTCATGCAAAGTGAACTAGCAAGTTCTACATATCTTTCCACGATTGGGAGGTGCTGTTCCTCAGGATGACATATAGTAAGAAACCCATGATATAAATGAACCTGTCGATTCAAAAACTATATTAAGTATAATCAGTATTAGACAATACATACTTAAATAAATAATAATACAAAACAGGTTATTATTTCCTAAGGAGAAGATGGTTGGAAGTGTGGTCAGTGAAGAATAGAAATAAGTAAAAACTTATTTATTAGTGCCAATGTTTCGGCCTAAATTTCAAGCCTTCATCAGGGCTAAGAACAAAAAGCAAGATAACAACCAATGAATAAGAGGATATACAGGAGGATTAGAAAATAACTAACATTATAGATACATAAATAGCGTAGAAAAACACAAATAGTTTAAGTATTATTATACTTAAACTATTTGTATCTAGTAATATGAAGATATGGGCTGTATGAGAAGAGTAATGTTAAAATAAAGTAAGAGGAAAGAACAAGTAATAAAATACATATAAAAATCTAATTAGTAAATATATGTATACTATATTTAGTAACTACACATATTAACTAAATAGATTTTCACGCGTATTTTATTATTTGTTCTTTCCTCTTACCTAATTTTAATGATACTCTTCTCATACAGCCTTAATCTTCATAATATACTTAAACTATTCTGTCTTTCAACACTATTTATGTATCCATGTTGTTAGTTATTTTGTGATCATTCTGTATATCATTTTAATCATTAGTTGTTATCTTGTTTTGTTTTTTTCTTAGCCCTGATGAATGCTTGAAATTCAAGCCAAAACTTTGGCACAAATGAATAAGTTTTTACTGATTTCTGTACTTCATCCAACCATCTTCTCCTCAGTATATAAATCCACTGTCAACTATTAACTCTTCGTCAGATTATTATTTCTTTTATAAAATATAATTTTCGATTTTATTACCTTCCAGCTTATGTCCTTAGGACAGCAAGTCTCAACGTGGGATATTGCTTCTTTCATCAACTTCCAATCTGGAACTCTCCAAGCACTCTCAAGTATTAGGAATGGATTAATGTGACCCTTTGTCTTAGCGTAGTCCAACAAGTGATCCCATTGATTCAGTTCCTTTGTACACCTAACGAAATAAATTAATGAATACATTAATAAATAGAAAAAGTGTTTGTTCCCTCAACAGATTCAATCCCAACACTCCTACCAAAACACTTTGACCATTTGGACTCTTCTGGAAAACTACTTGAAAACAGGATTTTTGTCTTTGATATTATCCTTTCTTTTAATATAAATAAGCGTTATAATATGCATAAAAGGTAATATTTAGCTGTTACAGCAGGTGAGGGTTCAAACGGAACCTTTACTAGTCCAACCGTGAAAAGAAAAGATTAGCCGAATTTAGTTATTTTTGTATTTTTAATTAAGTGCACATAATAAAAGGAAGACAAAATATATAATAATATATACACCACAAGTGCATAGTGAGGAGACGATATGTGCACAAACTGACGTGATGAATTTGTCTGTCTATTTTTTAGATCCCGAAAGTAGTGAAAAGAAAAGAATAGCCGAATTTAGTTATTATTGTATTTTTAAATAAGTGTACATAATAAAAGAAACACAAAATATATAATAATATATACACCACAAGTGCATAGTGAGGAGATGATATGGAGGAGACGATATGTGCACACACTGACATTATGAAGTTGTCTGTCTATTTTTTAGATCCCGAAAGTCTATTGGACCTATCTAATCCCGAACTAGTTGGGGGTTACCAATTTCAGAACTGCTACTTGGTTTTTACCGGTATAAGGGGTTTGTTATTGTGTGGAGGGGAAAAGAAACTAAAGTGGGGGAATGCACGAGTTCCCTCCCCTACAAGCCAACTTATTTTGGCTGGATTATACCTCTATTAAAAAAAAACTGTTCTCATTGCTAGCGATAGTAAACAATGTATAAATACACAACACTACAGAAATTTATGAATAAATAAAGGATAAAAGACGAAAAATAGATACATCTGATTCAAACGTTTCAGTTGAATGATGGTTTTGTTATATTTTGCGAAGATGTTGTATTCTTTAAAATGTAAAATTAACATTTGCTATTACTACCTTGAGAAACCCTAAATTACAAATTGTTATGGTAACAAAAAATAACAACAGAGAGTAGTTGTTTTGTTTTTTAATGTAACAAAAATCATATGTTTCTGTAATCGATTTGTGGACCATATATTGGCCGCAACATTTAGCCAAATAATGTTTAAATACCTATTTTTTGACCATGACAATATAATGTCACTGAATTAATGTATGCAATCAGCTGATCCATGAATTTTTTTTATGGCTTTTTAAACTTTATAAATGACTTAAGAAAATGATTGTATATCAACACATTTTCTATGTGAATGTGAAATAATCAAAAACAATGTAAAATTTTTTTTAAATACAAAAATTTAAAAAAAAAACTTTTTGAACATATAGAAAATGTTATTGGAAAATACAACACGTGTATAATAAAATAATAGATAATCAAATAAATCTATATACTTAAAAAAAATTTTTTTGAAAGTGTAAAAATCCTTAAAGGGGGCAAAACCCAAAATGATTTTATCTGGTGAAGCTGAGACAGTACTAAACACAATTCGGGGCAATCCAAAGGGGAAAGAAGGTGCTATGGCTGTAGCTACGACTCCAAACACAAGCTAGAAAAGTGACCTTCCTTGAAAATAGCTTATCGTCATAAATGATTCCAAGCTACCTCAGCTTGATGATAATGTGTTGTAAACCACAATCAAAATGTTTATTAATTTTAAAAAGAATTCATACTATAAATTGAAAAATTCAACAATATATGATATGATATGACATATATATCTAAAAAAGAGTTAACATATGGCAATAGATCATTGTACATAAATTTGTATTACCTTATCCATTGTTTTTCCCAGAGCCTTTCTTCCTGAATCATACTAATCGGTGCAGGAGTATTTGTATAATCGTGACGACCTTTACCAAGAGCCAACTCCCAAGCACCTAATGCTTGTTCGAAAAACCCTTGCTGTTCATATGCTAAAGCGATGCATGTTTCTTTATATCGAGCATGTTTTTGCCACAATGCACACCACATGTCTTCTTCTTTCAGCTGACAATACATTTCACACAGCTGTTCCACTGCAGACTGGTAAAAGTTTAATAATTAGTCATCAATCTGATATTAACAAAAAAAAACAACATATATTTCAACTTACCTGTTGAGGTGTGACATCAGGTTCAAAGTCATAACACTCTAGGTCTCGTTTAATTTTATTTTGTAAAGTGCTGTTTGCTTGATCTGCAACTAATTTTTCCAAACCAAGGGTTACACGATGCCATAAATTATGATTTCTGGCCAAATACGACATTACAGGGCTAAAAAGGTAACCAATGATAAGAATTTTTTTCATTCTAGTTATAATATGAATTTTATAAAATCTTTTAAATAAAAAAAAAACAAAGTTTTTTTGAGAGTATACAAAAATTGGCTATGCATATTTTGATAGAAAATAGGCTTCTGATAATTTACAGCAAATAATTTCTTTATTTATTTGATAATTTTTTTTAATGTTTGTGTAAAGTCCACAGAGGAATTAAAATTAGGAGTGTGGTTGAGTAAAAACTATAATCATAAAGGGAGGACCAGAAAATATTTAATAGAGGAGATGGTTGGGGGTGCGGTTAGCAAATAAACAAAAATTTATTTCACACAAGTTATTATGTTATTTTACTCTTTAAACCTTAAATTTAATTCTATTTCTTCAACTTTATTCCATCTCATTTGCCTTTCATTGTCAGTTATACATGCCGGTAACTGTTTCCGTTTGGTTAAATGTATTTTTGCTCACTCTCTACCGATAAAGTGTGGTGTTTAACATAATTTTCCAATTTCAGGTGCATTTTCAATATTGCTCAATTTAACCATCTTAAAGCCTCCTCTTCTTGTTTTAACCAAATATTTCAAAAGTGATATAGAACTGTCACTCTCTGAGGGTCTTAGTGGAGCGGGTCCGGCAGGGAAGGATGGCTTTTTTTGTTATGATCTCCTCTAGTGAGATTGTGACATGTTGTACATCGACGAACCTACTCGCTATAATTGTGTTTGAAAAGTCAGATAAGTAAAGTTACCATGGAGGGTGGGAGAGGCAGGTTTCATGCTGTTTTCAAATTTCAAGCGCATATTAAATATTGCTTGATTTAACTGCCTTAAAGTTTCCTCTTCCCATTGTAAACAAATATTTCATAAGTGATATAGGACCGTCACTCCCTGGGGGTCTTAATGGGGCAGGTCTGGCTGGGTAGGATGGCCTTTTTATTTATTTATTTTTTATCTAATTATTTCAGACAGAACCTCCACTGAAACATTTAAGTTTCCCTTTGGTTTCAGATATTTCTTTCTTTTTTCCCCCAATCTCTGTATCTCTTCTCCCTTGTTCCGTCTTATAGATGTTTTTATTTATTTATTTTTTTTTTTTTACTCATCAATATTACTGTGCATCTTTTATCTATTTTAACATGTTTTTTTCTTTCTGTCACATACATATCGCTTTCTTCCATACATTTCATTATGTTGATTTAATTTTTTTTTTCATTATTTTAGACACTATTTACATATCTTATTTGTTTCATTCCATTACTCATCATTTACACATTTTCTTCCACACCTTTCATTATGTTTATTTCTTAAACACTTTCTGTTTTTTAATCTTTTTATTATTTATTTTGTATAATTCTTACCTCTATAATATTATATTTCATCTTATATTATCATCAATCAACTACTATCAACTAAATTATTGTTATATATATTTCCAAGTTTGTTTTTTATTATTTTCCTTTTATTTTTATGTTTATCTGATGAAGGTCTGAAATTAATGTCGAAATGTCACCACAAATAAATAAATTTTTATTTATGTATTATTTGCTGACCGCACCCTCAACCATCTTCTCATCAAGTTAATCTATGGTCAACTATTAGCATTTCATTAAAAAAGATTTAATATTTTTGTTCTGAAATTCAAGTTAACAGTAAACAATATAAATACAATAGAAAAAGTAAAAATAAAATCAAGTAAACAATAGAAAAATCGAAAATACATTGAAATATTGGGTTGTAAAATAAGTTCATAGCGTTTTTCAATATTTCAATTTAATACTCTCTGTGTTTATAAAGTCATGTTTTAGTTTTGGTCAATAATGTTTACATATTACATACTTTTATGCATCAGTTTCAACCGAGATTCCTTATATTTAAGTGATATTTTGCTTGCTCAAAATGGAAGAGAAAAAAATTCATTTTCGTCATTTAATGATTTTTTATTTCCGAAATGGAAAATCCGCTGCACAGACGATTAATAAAATTTACAGTGTGTATTGCGATGATGCCTTAGGAGAAAGCTAAATTTTGACTTGGAAGACGCAAAGCCCAACTGTTAATGATGACCAAATTCTACAACACGGGATATTGCAGAAACATATCTTAACATATCTTATGCAACTGTCTCAAATCATTTGTCTCATAATCAATAAAAATATTAGTTATATGAATAATGATAAGTACTTATAGTTTGATAGCAGCAGGGAAAATCTAGTTTATTTTGGTTCATAATGATGGAAATTAGGGTTGTGGGTGCAAAAATAGGTGAAAGAAATTTATTTAATGAACCTATTGTGGACTATAGTAGAAACCTTGAAGGGCTTTAAAAACGTGTTTTGCATGTAATAATTCTAGATCACTAAAACACTAATCAATAAATTATTTTAAGTAAAATAACAGCCACTAATAATACATACGGTCTGACTTGAATAGGTGGATTACATAATGAAAGTCCTTCATAGAGTGTACTAACTGCACTAGGATGTACATCTTTTTGATTAACATGGATTCCACTGACCAAGAAAGGTAGCAATTCACCAGAAAGAGACTAAATAACAAAAAAAAAGATATTTTATTCATTAGTAATATATCCTTATTATAGAAAAAATGATTAAACATTCTAACTTACAGTTCGCTGCCTTTCTGAAAGTATTGACCAAATTCTAGGAAATAAGTCAATCCAGACTCTTTCAGCTAACGGAATATCAATATGACATAACTGAACAACACAGTTAAGGAAACCAGCAACTTGATTTTTCTTTTGCAGTTTTGCCAGCTGGAAATGCTGAGTAACAAAAGCATCGATGCTTTCAGGATTCTGGAGAAAAGACACAGGAATAAATTAAATCATTTAAATGTTCAGAGAAACTAAAGTTCAAACTTGTTCTAGAAACTAATCCTCAAATTTAAATCATTATAACTAATATTATGGCTTAAAATCAAAATATAATTACCTCACTGGCAGAATCTTCTGTATCCATTTGTTCACTCTTAATATAGGGAAATACACCAAACTTTTCTTTATCTGATTTACTACTCATTTCAATAACACTAGAAACACTTTCCAACAATGGTGTATCTGGTGACAGTTGTGTATGGAAATCTAAAAAGTAAAGACATTTTGAGGAAAAAATTAATGGATAATATTCTAGTACAACGTTTATTAGTTTAAGTATACAATAGTAGTAGGGAAAGACAGGGGCCAATACAAGTCCAGAAAGATAATAAAGAAAATAGCTACTTATTTTATATATTTACTAATGTTTTGACTGACTTTAGGTAAAATAATAACTAAAGAAGTGTAATAACTATATAAAATAAATAAAAAATAATAACTGTATACAACTGTAAAGAGTGTTCTGGCAATGCACAAGAGCAGATTTGTTTTATATTAACTTACCTATATATAGAATATGTAGTAATGGAAAGTATTGCGTTTGGGCAAAATTTTGAATCCGAGTTTTTAACGGAAATACACGTTTTGAGTTCACCTGAGTCCAAATAAACAAGTTTAGCAAAATGATGAGTATTTCTGTGTAAGGACAGCTTAGCTCAAAAACAAATGCTCATAAGAAACTGAAATTACATATTTATATGACTCGGATGTGACTGCAACTTTTACAAATGTGCTAGTTCATGAAATTTATTTTTTTCGATTTCTCCAAAACAGTTCTTACAATTTTTATCAATCTCAGTGAATGAATTTACAATTAAGTGCTAGGTGGAAGGTAGGCCTTACCCTCATCGAAATAGTCAAACAGGGTCTAAATACCAAATTTCCGAACAATTTTTCTGTAAAGGATTGTACAACCAAGATGAGTTTGCCAGTGAGTAAAGGGAGAGAGAGATGTGGAATGGTAAACGTTATTCCGCCAACCTCCCACTCTTCTCTCCACAAGGTCTGTTTAAACAACCACTTCTGACTGTATGGAGCATGCGTAGTACGTGTTTTCCCTCCCAAATCCTGTACTGTGCATGCTCCGTACAATAGATAGTCAGAAGTGGTTGATGGAACTACCTACTCAGTTGACTGGACTACCTTTTCCTTTCCTCTCTTCGGCTTACTTCTACAATTTTACAAATAGAAATTCCTCATATCAGTTTTCTCAAAACTATTTTTCATTAATATCAAAAGAATACCATGTCAAGTAAACTGAGTAGAGGGAAAAATATCCACTCTCAAACCAAAAAGGTAGTTATGGAGGTATTTAAATTCATAAAAACTGAGGCCGAATGAGGTGTGTTATAAAAATTCATAAATCACTGTATTTATCATAAGTTAATCTCATTCTAGGACCAAATACACTACATTTCAAAAGATCAAAATTAAGAAAATTGTTGCACTAACTGTTTTACAACAAATTTAAACTTAAAAAGGAGTAATGAGGTGTAGATAGTTGACTGTAGATTAATGATTGGAGAAGCTTGTCGGGGGGTGCGGTCATAAAATAAATAAATATGGTTTTGTTTATTTATGTTGTTCTTTGCTGACCACACCCCCGACAAACTTCTCCAATAATTAAAAAGGAGTAGTTGTTTTCTGAACTCAATGATTATGAAATTTCAAAAATGACTTTTTGGATGATATTGCGCTCTTAAACAGCATGTCAAAACAGAGCTGTGAATATATTTGCCTACAAAGTAAAACAAGAATCAATAAGAAACAGTCCCAGTCAAAGATAAATGATAACCTAAAGAAACTAGTAACCTCCCATATTCGTAATTTACGAAACTGAGAATAGGGAGATAAATGTGTTCCAAGGACCTATCTAATCCCGAACTAGTTAGGAGTTTCCAAGTTCAGGCCTGCTACTTCGTTTTTACCCGGTATAAGGGGTTTGTTATTGTGTGGAGGGGAGAAGAAACTAAAGTGGGGGAATGCACGAGTTCCCTCCCCTACAAGCCAACTTATCTTGGCTGCATTATACCTCTATTAAAAAAAAAAAGTTCTCATTGTTAGCGATAATAAACAATGTATAAATACACAACACTACAGAAATTTATGAATAAATAAAGGATAAAAAACGAAAAATAGATACATCCGATTCAAATGTTTCTGTTGAATGATGGTTTTGTTATCTTTTGCTAAAATGTTGTATTCTTTAAAATGTAAAATTAATATTTGCTATTACTACCTAGAGAAACCCTAAATTACAAATTGTTTCAACACAAAACTTAGGGGATGTAAGCAGGTTAGTAAGTGAAAGTTATGTGATGTGCGAACTGTAGCATATAAAAACCAATAAATTAGGTTAAGACATTTAATTATGTAACCATTTTATTAGTTTGATTTTGGCAAAGAAAATATATCCTAAACCATAACCAATACTGCACCATTGCTTCAGATGAGCTCTCTAGATAAGTAAATAATACGTTAGTACATTATATTCCATTAATGTACCAATGAATTTTATTTGAAAGATTTAATAGGTTGGATAATTAAGAACTTTCATTAGAATTTCTTAACATAATTATTGTGCTTAGGACATAACATATACATATCAATTTTATTTTATTTTTATATAAAATAATTGATAAAAATCTATAAAGTAAAAAATGACTTACTTTCTTCTGCAGTTACTAATACTAGTTCTAAGCATTGCTTTATCCAGTAATTTTGACCCATTGGCTCCCAGTTCTGAGAGCTGACTATGTACATCAATCTATCGTGAAGCCTGCGTCTCATGGAGCCATCAAATATTTTAAAAAATTTAGTTCTTATTTGGGGATTAGTACACCGTAATCCAGCTAAGAATGCAGGTTCCAATTTTGGAATAAGCTCTGTAGCTTTGAAAGCTTCATCCCTATCACAAACAAGTATTTATTAAATACAAAGATTCATTAATTAAATTTAAAATAAAAAAATTTCAAGTAAACAAACGAAAATACCTGTATACAAAGTTGACAAGTTCCAAAAATTGTGTATTTAAATCCGGGAATCTTTTCTCTACATACTGCATCAGTTTAACCAGAAGAATAGATTTTTCTCTTAAACTAGGTCCAGTAAGAGATTTTGTATTTTTTATCCATTCTTCAACCATCTAAAACAAATGAGAAGGGTTTAATGGAACATACTATATACCACAAGGGTGATACTTACAAACTAATATTAAAAATTTATTCATCTAATTTTGTTATATGACAGGAAAAAAATGACTTCAATTATAATTCCAGTTTTTTAAAAGGTTACCACAGAGAATGTCAATACTTTTAACTTTTAAAAAAATTCAATATCTCTTTATGAACATTTAGAATAATGCAAACTAAAAAAAGAAATGTTACACTCGTTCACAAGGCAATATACTTTTACTAGAAGTTGGTAGATTAAAGAATAATTAATAACCAATAAAGAGTTAATAATAACTGACTGATAACTTTGATTTATGAAGGGAAGCAAAAAGATTGTTTTTTCTAAAGCATTTTAAAAAGTAAAAAATAAATATTTTATAGTATATATTACAATAATATTACTCTTTAATTCCATTGTTGTCAAATTTCCAATAAATTCCAAAATACCCCACTAAATCACATTTACTATTCATCATAAACCCACGACTTCCTGCCCCACAGTATCACCTAATAATAGCCACTCATTCCTGTCGAACAGATCTGGTATCTTGGATTACATCTGGACAAATGACAAACTTGGAATTCTCACACAAGAATAAAAAGACAGGAAACTGCATAATGATTCCGGCTGTCACAACACTTACTAGACAAACAGTCTAAACTTAAAATCCGTAACAAAATAATGATTTACATTACTATAATATGGCCTATCTGGACATACAGAGTTGAGCTTTGAAGGCCCACTTTAACTTTCGTATCCAATCCATACTATCCAAAATCCTCTGTGCTCCTTACTTTGTCATAAATAAAATCGTCGATAAAGATCTTAGTGTCCTATATGTAACCGATCAAGCCAGAACCAAATATCAATTCTTCCATGATAAACTCTCTAATTACCCAAACCCACAAGTTTCTAACCTTGCTTCATCTTCAACTCCTGACAAAACTCCGAGGTGCCTGAAAATAAGATGGCCTCAAGATCTTCTGATGTAGAAATGTTATTAGAGTGCTAGCAATGGGTAATTTCTCAACAAGCCTATATCATACCATTATAATCTAATATCAAATTTACTAGATGTATTTTTTGTGAACACTGTTGTAAATGTCAATAAATATTTTTAAAAAATCTTTAATTCCAGATAAATATACTTGCAAATTTAATTAGGATAAGAGTATTGGAATACTTCTTATGTCAAGTAAAAAAACAACTACTTATACAGACTTACTTTGCAGATTGCCTTCATAACTTTTATATCTGGAGACTTTTCGATTAATCCAACCAGTATTGGACCAATAAATGTTTTTTTAGTATCTCCATTCATGGAGGAAATCCTATTTTTTACAAGATCCAAGCTTAGGATAAGTAGATCACTTGTACCTGAAATTAGATGTCCAATATTATATTCTTTTAACATCTTGGAAAAAATAAATTATTCAGAGTAAATTTGAGATATTTACGAACCAGGAGAAGCATCTGTTGCGGTAGCAGTCAAATGTTCTCGTGTCATTCGATGAATAACCCTGACAAACGGAGCGATGAGTCTATCTACATAACTAGGGTTACTACTACATGCAGCCTTAAGCATCATAATTGTTCCAAATAGACAGCTCGAGTTACTGTTTGTGTTGGTTTCATAATTTCCTAATCCTTCAAAGATCACCTATAACATATTGTAATATTTTTTAATCAAGATTAAAAAAAAAAAAACTTAAGTATTACATGAGAAATAAATTCATTGAAATGAATATGAAAATATATTGATTAAAGAGATAATAATTACCCTTCCAACAGAGGAATAGATACATTCTAATTCTTCATATTTCGAGGATACTGAGGAAGTAGATGGTTCAGTAGGGAAAATACTCATTAATCTAGTAAGCAATGCATGAGTCAAACGAATAATCTAAAAAAAAAGACAAAAGTCCAAGGTAAAATACAAAATTAGAATTGAACCTTTTACTTAAGACAGAATTCCCAAATTCTGTATTAAGTGAAATCTCATGTTAAATACCTTCTAACTAATTGGAAATATGAGTATATTTATTTAAAAATAATAATTTATTTATAACATATCATATTAATCATGCACAATATGATAGAAGCCTTTTCACAGACATACAATATTACTGTGCAACAGTTATATTTGTGCAAAATATAGTGCAACACTGTGTAAAAATGTTCAATATTTAATTGTCAGTCCGTTTGTATGAACATATTGAGTGACATCAAACTTTTATGCATTTTAATCCTCATAAAAATTTTCATGGTATCTTTCAATTAGCACGTCATACTGTTAATTCCCCCCTCCCCCTGTGGTTAGTGCTATAAAGCTGGGAGTGAACAATAAACTTCGATAAATTCAAGAATTAATTGCCAAATGGTATTTTTAATAGCCATGGCAACATGATCACACGCCTTGTTTACACGGACTGCTCTACCTTTCAATATCAGGACACATTCAATATTATTTCAAAATTTCCAATATTGTACATGAATGAGCCACATGAGTCTTTCTGTCAATCATCATTATTGATGATTCCTCTCTCCCACCAGTGAAAAAAATAATAAAATCGAAATAGATTTTTATAATAATTTAAACACATTAAGAAAAGCAATTGGAAATATATATATTTAAAATTTTATTTCTTGTTTGAAACTAATTTGTTCATCAATTATAATAAAAAATATATAGTCTCAACATAATTATTGTCTTATAACAGCAATGTTTTGACAAGGATATTTTTGACAAAGACAGAATGGCCTATAACCTTTTAATAACTTGTTGTAGCTATGATATTATAAATAAGATAATTGGCCTAGAGAATAAAGGCCGAAA
This sequence comes from Halyomorpha halys, assembly GCF_000696795.3. Classification (NCBI taxonomy): domain Eukaryota; kingdom Metazoa; phylum Arthropoda; class Insecta; order Hemiptera; family Pentatomidae; genus Halyomorpha; species Halyomorpha halys. The sequence continues at coordinate 40,941 of NW_027107091.1, read as the reverse complement.
CGTTGGAGTTGTAAAAGAATAAACATGTTGAGACTGTATGGATAATAGTTATTATAATTGATAAACCAGTCCCGAACAATAAATTAAATTATATATTATTATTTTTTTGTTTTTATTTTATTCCATTATTATTATCACTATTTTTCATATATTTAATGAATTACAACCTGGCATTGGGCACAACACACAAGTACTTGTAAATAAATAACACAAGTTGTTAAAAGTAGATAAAAAAAATTCAGTAGAACAAACCTTGTTGTTTGAGCTCGATATACAAGCATTTAGGCCTTTTTGAAGTGTTTTACAAGTAGCAAGAACATGGTCTTCTTTCATAACGGATAGGGCTAAAGTAAACAGTTCAAGACCGATGCTTATATTGCCTAAATTTTGTTCAGGACTGTCAACAGAGCAGAATAATTTTTCTAACCAAGGGAGTTTGAAATCGATTGTATACTGTGGCCAAACATCGGGTTTCAAAGCTGTCCTCACAAGATTGTAACACCTCCTGGATAAAATTTCACCTGGAGCTGCCATACCAGCTGCAACTGGATTCGCTTCATTTACCTGATCACAGTAAAAAATAATTGATATTTAATAGTAATAATTAGCTCATAAATCTAGGAAACACTAAAACCTACCGAACAAGCAAGACGCATTAGGAAGTTGATCAAAACATCAGCATGGTTTTTATCCAATGGTTTTAATGCATCAGGATCATTCTTTCCAGTGGCAACAGTGGCTGGCCCTTTCTTCCTCATTTGATCAGAATCTTCTATAGACAGTCTTTTCATCCCGATATCTGTAGCTTCCTGGTTAAACATAAAAATCAATAAAGAGAGTGGCAAGCACATATAGCTTACGAAATTCTAAGAATAAAAATTTAGTAGTTTTTCATCATATGCTCACACTTAAATTTCCTCTTTAAAACAGGACATCTTTAAAACAGTTTCTACTTTAGAGAAAGGGAATCAAAATCAGAATTAATGTTTTGTTTTTAAAAATTGTATCATTAAAATTTTAAAAAACAGTATAAAAACAATAATAATAACAAATAATATCCTTTTACAATAGTCTCAACCTTCTTTATTAAAACATATCAAATGTTCAATGTTTTGTTCCGATCCGGCCATCATCAAGAACAATCAAATAAAATAACGGCTTTAATTATAACTTATTATTAATAGTCTCAAAAACATTATTAATTATAATTTGTACACCTTAATTGATTTATAAAACTTTGCAGGCTTTTATGTCCAAATCAATTTAACATAGCCAAAATAATCCTATAAAACAGAATCAATGAGGGAAAACATATTTCTTTACTAATAAATTTGCACCGTTCTAAATTTTAATTTACCTGTATTTGCCACTATTTTATCACTAATTTCAATTGAACCAAAATTAAGCATGAAAATTATAATTAATAATGTTTTTTATACATTTAATAATAAATTATAACTAAAGCTGTTGTTTGAGGAAGACTCCCCTCACACATTTAGAATTGAACCTCAAGATGCTACCATCTATTGGCCAACATATGAAGCAGTAGGGTCTCTATCCAATTGGTCTGGAAAGTGTGACCAAAGTCTGAGAGGTACCAGCTCTCAGCTTTTTGGCTGAGATCAAACATTTAGGATGAGTGAGTGATTTTTCGCCACACCCGGGCAGAGGGACAGAGGCAGGATGAGGAAACAGAGTATAATAGAAGAACCAATCTTTGAGTTTCATCAAAACCTCAATAGCCCATCACCAATCAGCTGCCAAGTAAACCATGTCTTCAATTATTCCATATAATCCCATTTAAATTAATAGTCAAAATTAATTTAACTAACAACTCATATTGTACACCCCTTTGGTTCAATCACATATGATTAGTTGTTCTATACATCATTCAAGAATAGAGGTTTTATTTTCACTTTTCACCATACTTAATTCATTATTTACCTTTATTTCATTATATACATTACAAATACATTTTATTCAAATCATACCAGCTTAGCAGCAAATTATAATTTATTCGGGTAATATCTCACAACATTGAATCCACAATGAAACCCAGGAAATATCTGAATTAAACAGCTATTATTTTGTTAGTGTCCTTCAGATCTGCAGAAATGTTAGACACGTAAAATGTTTTAATAAAGAAAGTTGAGACTATTTGGATATTTTTTGTTATTATTAACAAAACTACCAGTCTGGAACTAGATAATACAAATATATATAAAATAATAATACTTTTAAAAATTGTAAATAATAAAGCTATTAAAATTTCACTGAAAACAAATATTAATTTCCAATTATTTTAAAACAAACCAAACAATTTTTAAAACCTAAAAAATTATTTAAGTAAAAAGCAGTTGTAATATAAACTTCCTTATCTGTAGTAATTACCTGAGTATTTTGTGATTCGTCCTTGATTCTCTGTAGTTCCCATCTAATTATAACCTCTGCTAATTCGCAACCAAGTTTTTTATGTTCTAAAGTTGATGAAGCACTAAAACCTAACCGTTGCAATGCATTTACCATATGCTGAAGAAGATGGTGTCTGACAGGATAAAATACCTGAGAAAAACATATAAAAAGTTTAGATTACTAATTCAGTCTCTTCATACAAGATAGATACAATATTTGAGAGATCCAGGGGTTTCATATAAATAAATATTATACTAATAATATAAGATCTATCAAAAATATTGTATAGTACTATGATATTTCGTTTTCTTATGTAGTTCATTTATATAGTATATATAAAATTATTTAGATCTAATTATATTTTAACCCAGGAAACAGGCATCACGTCGATATATATGCTGAAAACACTTCAATTATATTTTAAAGTTTTGGAGATGCCAGGTTTCCGTTTACCTCACATTCTAGCAAAAGAAGTGATAAAAAAGAGTTTATTGGTACTCGAAGTGACAGAAATTTGAGGAACGTCATGGAGTTAATTTCGATACTTCAAATGTTGTCGATCTGCACGGAAGATTGACCTCAGTCAGATATAGCATAAAGGAATCTAAGAAACAAAATAATCATGGAAATTGTCTTTGATTTAGTTTTTCTTTATACGCAAGCTAGTATTTTAAACAGAAATGTCATACTTAAATGGTAATTTTGATCTAATTGATGTGGTCAATTTTCTTTTTTAGAGCGGAATTACTCAATTTAAGTATAAAGCCGTGTATGCATTATAGTATTGATAACTGCCCAGTATATAATTCAGAGTGAAATTAAAATAAACTATTTTAGGCAGTGGACCTGCTCTCCAGAACAATTACTCAGTTTATGAATAGGCTCTAATAGAAGAGCTCTTGGCAACTATGTACAACAGGTTACACTGGAAAGAGCTCAGTTGGTTAACATGTGAGGGATTAATGCCAAACCTCAGTTTGTTACAAGTTTGATATCATTGTTTTGTTTCTTTTAACATAAATACCATATTGCTGTTTTAAACTATTGACTTCTTATTTTTTTAAAAAAAGTTTTGTTATTTATTTGTTTTAGTTAAAATTGCACACACAGACAGATATTTTTTCCATTGTTTAAGTTTTCTTAATTATCTAAATAGATCCATTTTTTTTTTTAATAAATAAACAAATTTCATTCATTCATTCATTCATAAATAAAAAATTATGATTCAGTTTCTGTAATTTTCTTATTAGTTTCAATCTCTCATTTTCATGAAATTCTTTGGATTCTGGTATTAAAAATATTTTTGATTAAGAATAATATAAAGAATATAGTAAGGAGTCTTAGCAATTTAAAATATATTAAGGGGGCACTACTTACATTGTAATGACGCACAACCAATTGTAAAATATGAAACAGTTGTTGCATGGAATGCCCTTCTTCAACGATAACTTTTTTAGTCCAATGAGTCAACATGGTGTAACCATCATCCATTCGGAGAGGCATAGCTGGTGTGAGAATTTCTAAAGCTTGTCTAACTACGGGGCGAACTTCCACTGCATGAGCCTTAAGTAACGTTCGAAAAACTAGAACATTTTTACAGAAATATTAAAAATAAAAAATCTCAATGAACTATACCAATGAGTTGGAATTAAATAATAATGAGCCATAAAAAATCTCAATTGTTAACAAAAAATTAGGAATGATGTTATGCTATTAATAAGTTAAATTTATCTTTGTTTTTAAAATTGATAAAAAAAGAAATCACTCTTCCTGCTTCATCTTGTTTTTGCAGGCATTGTAACAGCTAATTTAGCCATTTTATTAACTGCTTTGCAATCTGAGTTCCCTGTGTAACCCTTCATCTACTTAAATATTATTTCTTCATTTCCTTTTATTACCTATTGTTTATTATCTATATATTCCTTAACCAGGTTAATTGGAAACAGATAATTGAATACCAGATAATCTAGGTACAAAGTATATAATTCATACATTAATAACATACCTTGCAATACTATTCTTTTGTATGGTGGAGAATGAATGGCCAATTTAGCAATAATATGTGCAAAAAGAAGATGACCATGGTATTTAGTAGCTGGATCAACGCAATTTGTTGTAAGAAGACAAGGCCATGCAAATGTCATCAATCTTCTCAGTTTTGAGCCTTGATTTGCAGTGTCGTGAATATGAGCTAACGCCTGATCAACAAGCAAACAGGACAACTGCAGCAAAAGAATTCTAACCGAGTCTCCTTGCCCAAATGGGTTGTCCGGGTCTATTAGCTGGTTTACACATAAAACAATTAGTAAATGAAATACAAATAAAATTATATTTATTTTAGCTGAGATTAAAAAAAAAATAAACAGAAATATTTACTTTATTTATAAATACGGATACAATATTTTCTGGGGAATCGAGATTTGGTGCAGGCGGTCCTCCTATAAGCTTATTAGTTTCTCCTCTTTCAAAACAAACGGCAAAACAAGGGATTATGATAAATTGGAGGACTTTAGCTTTCAATTCTTGAGACAGCATCGTTGTATTTGGTTGAGTTGTAATAGGAAACAATTCAACAAATCTGAAAAACGCTGCTCTTTTCCATTCCACAGTATAGCCCTGAGCAACAGTAGTGTCCAAGAAATCTCGTACAAACTAGAAAAAGAACTAAGCATTGTTATTACGAATCATTAATGATATTATTTCTATTAAAATTAGTCTATGACAAACCTGGAAGTCAGGGAGCAATCTTTCTGTAAAGCATCTCAAAATTTGAAAAAGAAGGTCTATATTTGTTGGATGATGACTAAAGAAATTAAGCAATATTTTAACTATTAGTTTAGGTTCCTTCCAATGGATGTGAGTAACATTTTCTATATTTTTGTGGCGAGTCTACAAAGAAGAGTTTCATTAATCACATTTAAATTAATTTTCCAACTTTCTATATAGACGCAACTATGATGAACAAAAATAAATACCAAATATTGGTCACTGCACCAAATGTGAATGTAGGTTGAGGCTAACTGATTGATTGAAGAGAGCCATTGATCATCGTATTTAACTAACAATGAGACAATCCTTATACTCTGGTACTGCAATTCATATCTTTCTTCTGCAAAAGAGAAAATATTTGAATATGAAATGAAGTTACACGGACAGATGATTAATGGATAAGAATAAAAAATATATACGGTTAGTAAAATGTTTATAATTACAATACAATAGTTTATTATTTAAATATATATGAAGAAGATGACTGAGGGGAGGTAAGTGAAGAATAGAAATAAGTAACAACGTATTTATTAGTACAAACGTTTCAGCCAGAATTTCAGGCCTAAGGCTAAGAACAAAAACAAGATAATAACCATAATACTAGAATGGAATTACAGAATTACAAGAAAAATACTAAGAGTAGTATTGAAGAAAATGCATAGTGTAATGATATAAGAATATTGAAAGTAATATTAAAATTAAGAATGATCATAAATAATAAAACCGTGGGCAACATTATTTTCCTCATAGTCAACTATCACCATGAGTGAGTAGTTTTTCATACCCAGGCAAGGAGCAGATGCAGGATGAGAGAACTAAACATAATAGAAGAATAAGTCTTCAAGATCAACTAAAATCTCAATTGCTCGCCAAACGATCTACAAGTAAATTATAATACCTATCAGTATTCTATGTAACCCTATTTAAATCAATAATCAAAATTATATACTAACCCACTTTGTAAACACTTTTGGCTAAACCACATATAATCAGTTGTGTTATAAATCACTTCAAGAATAAAGGTTTATCTCCCTATTTCACCATACTTCATTTATTTTAAAACCATTATATGCTTTCTACTCCATTCATACCAGGGATACCATTAAAATTACAATTAATTTAGGTAATATCCGCCAAAATTTTAATATGAGGAATATTTGGATTAAACTAAATTGGAAATTATTTAAAATTGAAGTAATATAAAAAATATAAAGAAAAACGTATATGTGATTAATTAAATATGTCAGTAGAATAACAGAATCAAAGAAATATATATTAAGATATGTAAGCTAAGAGTAGTAATATAACTAACATTAATAAGATGTGGTGAGCGTAAGTAATAAAGTGGGTAAGGGAAAAAATAGAATAAGGAAGGAGAGGAAAGATGGTAGAAAAGAACAAAAGACATACCACTAGAGGCAGGTCCTTTTTTGTCCTTAGCCAAGATGAAGGCCTAAAATTTTGGCCAAAACATTGGCGCTAATAAATATGTTTTAACTAATTTATGTTCTTCACTGACTGCACCCCTAATCATCTTCTACTCACATATATAGTCCACAGTCAGTTATAAATCCATCACTTTTTATTATTTAAATTAATTATTTATTATATCACTGATAATAAACAATAAATAACTGGTTTGTACGCACTTCCCTTACAGCTTAGGTTGCAAAACCCAATACATAAATTGTTTCCTGTATCTTTGGTAATACTAGTCCAATTAAGATGGTATTTTTTATTATCTAGTTTAAGCTTTTCAGACTACAATTTTCTACAAATAATTGTTGAAATATTTTAAAAAATAATAAAATTAATTTATTCCCATAGGAAGATGTGCAGAATACTTTAAAAATAACAGTTTATTGGAGTAACCCATGGCCCACCCTCATAACAAATAACAGTAACAAAGACGAGTGAGAAGGAAGTTTCCAAGTCATTTGCACAATTTATGTACAAACTGTTAAATGAAACCAACCCTTCTCATGTAAGAGTATTTCATTGGCAAAACACTTCCTCAGAAGGGGTAGAAAAATGAACACCATGACAGCTGACTAAGGGGGAGTTAAGTAGAAAACCATCTTGACAAATGGTATACACAGTTGAAGGATAAGGTCTGTCTTTAAAATAAATTGTTAAAAACCTAATCAAATTATTTTTGAAATAATTTATTTTGTAATTAATGAAATCTTTTTTTTATTTTATAATTTTCACAAGAAGTTACTTTAAAGTAATTTTGGACAGTTAAAAGTATTTGTCATAACATCTAACATCATTTAGTTTCTACCATGGCAGTTAACTGTCAAATATCATGCCTAATGTTACAAAACTGTCAAGATAGCAACTATCATATATTTTATACCATGGCAGTGGTTACGACACTTGCGATGATGGTTGTAATCTATTTCGAAGTAATGGTGTGTATCCATAGATTAAGGAGAAAAATAATATATTTCTGATAAACCACTTACTTGAGTTAATGAAGTTTTAAAAAAAAACCTAGCTTATGGTTAAATGACCCTCATGCAACAGCAAATTAAATTTACAGCATTTTTAATTCAAATTTCGCATAATAAAGTAATTGATTAATAGAAAAATCATACTCTGAAAATTTGTGGATGAGATATAATGACCTACCTTGAGTTAAATTTTCATTGAGGTTAAATGTGGCCAATGCCATTGCAATTAATTTATCAACACCACTGGCACTCTGCAATACCTCTCGGAAAAGCTTTCCTTCCTCATGCTTAATAAGATATTCTAAATATTTACTCCATAAGTCATCCTGAAAACAAAAAATAAAATAAAAAAATCCCAGATAGAAGGAGTAATTGGATGATTAAAATATTACAACAGATAATGTTATACGATGTATTTTATATACAAAAAACGTACATTCTCATAAATTTTTTGTATCATCTGATAAAAAATCAGTAGAACAAAACTAGGAACATAAATATATAGGTATAATAAATTATTATAGAAATATTAAAATGCAACTAAAACAATTTCATTAAGTGCAGAAAACGATTTAATAGATCATTTTTTTAATAGTAATAA